>NC_064602.1:12557500-12857500 GCF_943734735.2 Anopheles gambiae | reverse complement strand
TTAATTGCCATCTGCTGCATGCACGCTTGGGGTGAAGGTTAGGCGAACTGGAACTGTTGATCGTGTTGGAAGGCATAGATAGAGAGCAGAAAAACAAATTTTCGAGCTGCAGCTGAACGTGGGGCTGCGGTGGAGTGAGCATTAACCGGGGAAACCGAACACACCGTTGCCTTTTCCCTATCTTGAGGTGTAGATTGTTACAACCTGATCGTCATGGTACGATCACAGCATTGGTGGACTGTCACACGCCTTACTTTGTTGCTTTAGGTTTTCCCTCGCAAGGCGTTGAAGGTCGATCGTGTGGAGAAAAAGCCTGGTAGCTACTGGCTGTATAAGAACAATTTGTGACGCTTTCGTTCAAAACATGAAACACGAAACACCCCGCCCAGAGATTCATATCAACCCAGTGTCATCATAATTAAATATGATTTAACCTCGTTTCGGTTCGCAAGAACATGATCGGGCAAGATCTTTGCGATAGGTCTTCGCGTGGTCTAAATCTAAATCTGAAGCTTTCGATTCTCGCAACCTTGAAGTAGCTGCAGATGATCCATGTTAATAGGAGAGGATTTTCGAGTCTTCCGATTGATATGAAATTATCATTAATTAGATGATGATGCGGTTGTTTCATTAATGTACACTTTAATGGAAAGACTCCTGCCGGTGCACTGACGTCAGTGAAGCGTGTTGCATAACATTAGTTCATTCAGCAGGGTTTCACTTTCTGGACGCTTTGCGCAATCTTCTTTTTCATTGTTATAAGATATTATTAGATTATGCCAGAAAGAGTTCAGAACGCATGCCAACAGCATCGCAGAGTAGCCCTGTTGTTGGATATTTCGCACCTGTTTTTTCTCCATTAAAAAAGCGACGTGCTTGAATTACTTGGATCGCGTAAACATGCAGATCAAACAGCGGAGGAGTAAGAAACCAAAAAGGACGGCATGATGCATCTGTGTGCAGAACAAGTGTGAGTAAGTGGACTTAAAAATGAGTGGACGAAAAAATTCCAAAAACACTACCATTAGGTAATTTTTTGTTGTGTTAGGTTCCTTTATTAATCTACAACAAGAACAGTTAAAGACAAGCAATTCAAGACTTGCAGTCGAATATATACTCAACAACATACAGCTTTCAAAAACACTGGATCAGGTTACCTATTATACATCACTAAGCTGACGCTTATTTCAATAAGTGAGTGTGCGTAGGTTTTAGTAAGGAGAAACCATTACTCAAAATAGATTCCAGTACGATGTCTATCATCTTAGTCGTCTAGGATGTTTATACTAAGAAAGGATCCGCGCTGAGTGAATGCTCGATTATATTGTTTTTCTGTTTTCTCAACTCGAATAGTCTTAAAGACAAGATGTATAAGGTTATTTGTCAAGTTGATATTGATGACATTTTGAGGAAAGGACAATTAAGAGGGACGTTCATGGGAAAGAATGCAACAGATGAAAGTTGCCGAACAGCACCAAATACCTAGGGACCATCAACGTAATAATTATTATATTTCGATCCACAATCCACAGACATATAAAAGACTCATTCTTGATCTTATTCCTTATATAATGCGGTCATGCCGAGCTGTACTGGCTTTTACACTTAAATGGGCGTCTTCTGGAGGCCACAACCATCTATAGCGTTAGATTCACTGCCTAATTTCAGGAGGCGATTTGGAAGCAAATTGAACCTGCCTAGGTCTAAAGGAGTCGGTGAGTCTTTAAAGTAGGCCATCCGACTGTCTTTTCAACTATGCTTTAACAAGATCTACATTAGCAGTGCATTTGGTTCGCGTGTCTTTATAAAAACATAACAATAACAACATCCCTTCATTTATCACTTCCTTCCTTGGTGTGCACTCTACTATCCTTCCTGATGGTTCTAGCGGTATGATAAAACATTTAAAGAATGTACACGGTAGAACGATCACGAATAAACACTACTTCTAATGAGTATAAAAAAAGTTAAAATATAACCCATGCGTAATGGTCTATTGAACGCGCTTTGCTTATGCAGCACGGAGCTCTCATCGTATGTGCGTACATGGCATCAGCTCCAGCCACGGAAGAAGTGTGCAATGGATCCCCCCAGCGAACGACTGCATACGCCCAGGGTCAAGTTCGTGTGTCTTTGGTAAGGGGCTTTAACTTCAGTTCCGCATGTGTCTTCTTTGCTTTGTACCTGGTGCGGTCTTCTCCATGATGTGTAAGAAATCAGGAACCCCACTACAGAGCTTTGCGAATTAAGCGCTTCTCTCATTCACATCTTCAACGGCTGTGCGAAACTCAAATCCGCGACTAGGAACAGCAGCAAATAGCAAAAATGGGGTAATAAATTGCTTGTTTATTAAGCATAAGGTCTAAGGTCCAAGCGTTTGGAAGTGATCGTGTGGAACTAATGGCGCCACAGTGCTGCCATGACAGTGAAGCCAGAGAGGGTCACCAGCGCCCTGGGCAGTTGGCAGGTTTTGTTCCACAGCCAGGCGGAATGTTTACACTGTAAAAGGCACACGCTACCAGCGGCCAACAGTTCGTAGCAGCGCGGTTCCCCGCTTGTTCGTGAACACCCTTGAGAAATGAACCATCCATACGGTGAAGCCGATCGGACGCTCACACAATGCAAACGCTCGTTTGTTGTATTGTTTGCTGTGTAGTAAGCTATTACGTGAATGCATTTTCACTCTCGTTTGCCATTGCCATTGATCTTCAAAATACGTTCATAAAGCGGTGCCGGTATAAAACGACCCTCAAGACGGAACAGCACACGCACACCGATTGCCGGGCTACCGGATTGAAGAGCAGCAATGCTGTCGATGACTACAAGGCCATCCCTAGGTGGGGATCCGTCCTTGGCTGGAGTCAGTGTGTCACGAGTAATTAAGGGCGGGCGAGTGTGCGTGTGAGTGTGTAGATGCAATTTTTCTGCTTTGGTTGTGGAGTGGAGCATGTTGTGCTTCCTAAAATGATGCACGGTCGGCTATCGCGTTGAAAGAACGATGATGATTGACGCAGCATGACGCACAGACGCAAGTGGAGCAAATAAGGGCGTAGAGTGCTTTGATTGCCTTTTTTTTCTAAAACCCCTAGTGATCGCGATCGTAGGAATGCTGCAGTGGTGTCGCTAAAGGAATGTATGGTATCGATCACGATGTGGTCTGAAACAGGGGTTTGTAATTATTGGCGATAATTGGAATGATGAGTGAATGGTTTTTGCTAGTTTATGTTTTATTTATTATCGTTTAAAGATAGCATATTTAGATTTTTCCGTAAAATAGAATTGTTTTACTTTTCGTGTTTGTTTGTTTTCTTGACTTGGCCTTTTTAAACTCATGTTTTTTCTAAAGTTTTTTGTTTACAAGTTTTGGAGAAAATGTGGAAAAGGTGCTATTTTATGCGTGCATTTGTATTTTGTAATAAATAAAAAAAACATTTTGATTTTTTTTCTAAAAAATAATAAACTAAAATACACGGATTTGCTATGCTATAGAGTTGGAAACTAACTATTTTTTTGTAACTCTTCGCATCTTCAAGGCGATGATCGTTTTACAGTTATAAATTATTTGTAACGCACAGCATAATCTTTAAAACATAGCCTTTAAATGTACATAATTTTTAGTCATACATTTATTGAACATTAAAATCATAGGAAATTTTATTAATAATATATGTCTACTAACCTTAAATGTTATTTAAGTATAAAATTAAATCGAAGTAAAATATATAATTTGTCATTTAGCATCCCATAGTGCTATGAGGAATAGTTCATAACGTCTAATTTGAAATTTGTTGAAATATTTCAGTGTGATGAAATGTGTTGAAATACTTCAGAAACATTTCAGAAAGCGTTACAAAGTTTGGGACAAGATGATTTGAAAGCACCGCTTAAAAAGAAAACGACCGTTACATGACTTTTTCTAGTTTCTACGCGTAACTATTCATGTTGTCTATAATTTAGCGCGCAAGACAACAAATTGAGTCATTGTAAACTTAATAGTGATATTGAAGAACTTAATTTAAATTTCATTGCCAGAATACAACTGCGCATTTGTTATTGAAGAAGACTGGCAGATTATAAAATGTAAAGTGACAACCACATCAAACAAATGATCTTTCAAAGTGTATCTTCGTAAATGCTAATTCAATAAATCCACAAAACAAATCCATCAATGGAATAGCTAATGCGAAACAATAACAAGTTAAGCAGCTTCCAACCATCCGCCTGCACCATACTCGAAGGGGAGAGAAAATGTTTCCACATAAACAGATTTTCTTTTTGCACGAAGGTTCGATTTTTCAGGATGGCCAATGTTTTCCCTCCACCAACACCCACGAATTTGTTTTGCCAACTCATCTATCGGCATTGGGATCGGCAAACCAACCCGAGCCAGGGCATCCCAAAAATTTGCTGGACACGGCACAATTTATGCATACATTATTGGCATAAATGTTTTATCTTCGGATTTTCGGTTTCGTTTTAGGATTTTTTTGTGGGCTGGGACATTTTGAATCTCGTACTGGACGGAGTAAAAGACGGAAAGATTACCACAGGAAGTAGGAATGGCTGCCCCCTGTACCCACCATACCCAAATAAAGGTGAATGATGATGAAGAAGATATCGGATCGTTTAGAGATTCGGTGATGCTGTTGGTGTACAGTTGGTTTTTGTTTTGTCATACCACACCAGCATTACCATCCCACTCTCCCACTTTTTGTGAATGTTTTTATTTATTTATTTACGAGAAAAGGGTTTCCGCAGGAGAACCGTCCGTCCATGCATGGAACTGTTGGATATTTTTGCAAATTAAGCTGGACATTCTTAAGTTTTCCACGATTGGTGCTGCAACGAGAATGGGGAGAGGGCGGGTTGCTTTATCCTTTTCCTCGTCGTTACCATCTCTTTCGGCAATTTCGATGCTGGGATGTTTTTATTCATATATCATTGGGTTCATTTTTTTTCTCTCACTGTATTTTGGGGTTATGTGATCCGAACGAAACAGAGAGAACGCCAGTGGTCCCGTTTTCAGGGATAGACCGAACCTGTCGGACTGTCGCATACCATTGACCATCGCAATCAGGACGATGAAAAATGCGATTAGACTTGTAAAATTTATGCTAATATTGTTAAGCGGTATGGTGGTCTGAAGTTTGGTCATCGGGGACCAAATACTCGTTGAAACATGCTGAGTAAGCAATATCCGAGCTTGATATGGGTTTTGTAAAAATAACTGATAGAAGAACAAAAAAACGCAATAGCAACGGAATAGAAACAGGACACAAGTTTGTGGGGTTTGTGCTTTGTTGTTCCGTTGTATCTGGCTTACAGACAATAGAAATGAGAAGGATAATAAATGAATCCGTTGTTATCTGTCATAACGGTTGGATGGGGCAGGGGATGTGAATTTTTTATCAAATTTATTTATAACAAAGATGGATTACCATATGAAATCATGAATATGAAACGCAGTCAGCTTTTCCCTCTCTTTGGCTTTTCTCTCTATGAAGGCTTCCGATGGGGTTGAGATAATTTGTAGGATCAGGCGGAAGGATCAATCTCAACAAGTGCAGAATAATGATGATACAGTCGGTGGATTCTTTATTGATTAATTCAAAGCTATATTCATTTTTGAGGAAGAACATAGTATTTTTGAATGATGACAGGTCCATAATTTAAAATTATTTCTGTTTAAATCATTAAAATTTCATTTTAATTTTATATGACATCCTCAGCGCGTTAGGATGAATGAAATCCATTCGTCACTCACGGTTTGCGTTGCTGAAGCTACAAAAATCCTGTAAAACATATTTTTTCTTGCAAGAATAAAGGGTTCTTTTTTTGACAGTTTAGTCTAAGAGCTGCTTGTCCGTCAGTTCACTTAGCTCTGCCCATGTTCGAAGTAAATCGAATAACTGCAGTACCAAAACCTTGTGAACACGCAAAAAGCTTCCCTATTTCATTTTCTCCAGGCGTACGATTATGCAACAAATAACTACATTCATAATAGTTGGATTGCATTGACAGCGAGAAAGTGATACCAAAAATATGTTTAAATATAAAAATTATGATAGAAATGATTGTCCCTGTAATCAAAATCTTCCAAAATCTAGTAGGATCTATATCTATACCTACTATGACCGGGGAATATGAATGTCGTGGCGTACGAATTTTCCTCGTTTGTTCTAACGTGCTGAGGACCGTTCACCAATTATTTCGTCTCGTCTGTGTTGTCTCGTTAGATCATCTATAAATTATATGTATTTGATCATGAGCAATACGCATGACGCTTATTCTTTGTATTTTCGAGTGTAAATTAATTTCAATTCTAAATACCGACATTCAAGAGCTCTCGATCATAAGCTTACAAGGCTGAATTGAAAGAGAGTTGAATGAAAATTAAAAAAAAATAATAATATTCTGACAATTAAAAAGAAGTATGCAGATTGCAGTCCTATTTTGAATAAAATTCCATATTATTCAATATGGTTTTGATTCAAATTCCGAAGTCTATTCATCAATCATTCATTCTTCTGCCCCGCCGGTTTCCTATTGGATTGACAGGACGGCGAGCTTATCGGCATCAGGATTTGAATACTACTAATAACGTATTCAACGTAGTGTGTCTGTTCGATTCCGATGTACTCCATTTGGCCCAGATCGCTGAAATGGGAATTTATGATAAAATTGCGCTGGAGTCGGTTTGTATCAAAACTGCTAAGCATACAGGTACAGGGATGAACAGATATTCGTATTTTCTTTCGATTTAAAGTAATTTTTTTTTTAATTCTAATTTAAAATTAGTTAAAAGCAGGGTATGGAACAATGCAACTTATCAATTTATTCACATTTCTCATTTTAATCGTTTATCAACTTTATTAATATATCTCTTAATGAAAGCTAAACTGAAGCTAAAACACAGAGCTGCAAACAAAGATATTGTTTCATTATTTCTACATTTTAATACGTATCATCTATCCCACAAACTACATCACAATGGATAATAAAAATCACTACAAAGAGCGCAATGCATTTTGAATAAGCAGCCGGATTTAATTTGCTTTCCATTTGCTTTACCTGTCCCTCGAAAAGCTAGGTCAAAGCTAGTTTACCTATAAAAAACAATTCCAAAGAGCTTACGAGATGCATCCCAAGCGACCTCACCGGAACCATTCTTCTACTTAAGAGCGAAAATTGATGCATTTTCCCAGTGGAATAATCGCCGGAACATCGGTCCGGTGCGTGTTTTCCTAAAAAATGGCTTCTTGTGGCGCGTTCCCTGGAGCGTGGTTCACGCATTGTTCCCATTCTCTCGCGACGTGGAACTGGAGAGCAAGCGATCAAACGACAGATCCCGGCTGAACCAGTGGCGTGATGGTCTGCAACCACATCAGCCCACCCTTACCGTGGTTGGAGCGGAGGAGCCAAACTTAAAGATGGAGACGCCAAACCGTTTGTGCGTATCGTCGTCGGTCGTGCGGTGAAGCGGGCAACGGCGGGGACAGTCCGAATGGACGCTTTTATGATGATTGGAGTTGCGTTCACAAGCCACAGCCGGCCACCAATCGGTACATTTGTTTGGCAAGTACTTTTTGCTTTATTTTATTTACCTCTCGGTCGTTTGTGGCAAAGCCGTTGTTGTTGTTTGGCCGTGCGTCGAAGTCGCTCATAATGTAGAAAGACTCCCCCATGCGTGCGCAACGCAACGCAACGAAAATGGGGCAAAAAGGAGGCAGGTAGTGTGCGTGTGTGTTTGTTTCTTTGCGACCGGAAAGAGGGAAGAAATTATCGAATTAATTCGCTTGATGAAATTGTTCCGAAGCGTAAAAGAAACCGTCCGCCATTGAGCTCGAACGTTTCGGTGCGTGTCATTTCGAGGGAAAATTACTGTGTGCCGGTGGGTTGCGGTGGAGTATCTTTTGTTGCGGTTTTTGCGTGTATGTTTGTATTTTTTCCCATTTCTTCTATTCCTCTTTAAAAGGTTCTATTTTGATTATCAAGTCTATTTGGCAAGGTCTATTTCATTAACTCGGTCACTGGAGAGGCACTCTTTCCGGTCCACGCAGGGGGAGCCGTTCGTTCCAATCAAAAAGGACCCGTTGGGGATTATTGGCAGTGGGGTTGTGCTCCGGTTGAGACCACCCGGGACGAGTCGAGTTGGGCACAAAAGCCAGACAAAAAAAAAGAGCGCCGGAAACCGAGCTTGGTGGCGCCGAGCAGCTCGAAGGCTCAACGGTAAACAACCCCGTGCCGGGACTAACGACACCCAGAGGCGCTAATTTTAGAGCTTTTCGGGGCACGCGGAGCAATCGCTAATGATATGTATGCGATTGCGCTTCAGTCGTTTTGCAGCCGGACAAGCATTGACTGATCATTAGCATATGGGTGTATGCATACCTTTTTCTGCCGGCGTGCAAGTGGGGGGGTTTTTTTCCTCCTTCCAAAACCGCCTTCAGGGCTGGCGTGCAGGCGGTTTCGCATGCGGTGTAAATTAAAAGCGTAGCAACTGGAGCAAAAGCGGACAAAGGAAGCTGACAAAGGTAGCAAAAAGAACACGGGAGAAGGACACTTGGTTGTTAAAATTATTAAGCTTGTGTGTAGCTGTGCCGCGTTCCAGTGCTGCCATCTGGGGAGCGTGCGTTGTAAAGTGGAATATAAAAAAGGCGACCAACTTAACACGGATGTGCAAGCGTGTGAGTGATTTTTGCACATCCCAACGAAGTACATACAATTTCTGGCGTGTGACAGAGTGTAAGATAAGATGGGGAAAAATAAATAATTATAATTATTAACGGAAACTGCATTCAATTACGGTTAAAAAGGTGCGCTTGTTTGTGTTTATGGGGTAAAAACCACGCTCCTCCACGCATGGATCGCATGTTGGGCACTTTTTGGTTGCTGTCGATGCCACCGCATTCAACATTCAATTGCTCGGTTCGGCTTAATCAATAACCGGTGTCTCGAATGGGACGCCAGCGACAACAGGTGACAACTGATAGTCACAGTGCTGATTGTCCCGAGGGATGGAAGGGTGTCTTAACGGTTTGCGGTTTGGTCCTTAAATTAAATGTGTAACTGGGTGCGTCTGCTTACATTGAAGCTGCGTTCGTGTCACTTGATTGGGCTGTTAATGTACGAATAAGTGTTTTTGAAAGGAAAACATATGGAGTATGGTGATGCAGTTTAGACTTTCTTTTGAAAAACAATTTCAATATGCTTGAAGCAAGGAATTAATTTTAATCGAAATAAAATTGCTTACATATTGCCTTTGAGCATGTTTTGTTCGAACTCGGTTTCATAGTTATTTAATTAGCGAAACATACAATGTTATGCAAAAGAAAGTTGCATTTCAAATTGCGGAAAATAAATAATTATTACCTTTATTGAAAAATAAATAAATTTATATTAATGCTATACTGAAAAAACAATCATTTTATAGGTCATCTCAGTATTGGGTTAAATTGAGCACTTGAAATGAAATGAATTCATCTGTGTTTCTATTGGTTCTATTGGACCAATGCTTTCTTCAAACTGTTTTCCGATCCTTGAAGCATCTCATTTTCCCCAAACTCGATCGAAGAGGAACGATAGTCGCAGTTGCCTAGATACAACGGTTGTTTTATTTTAATTCATGCGTATCCTGCTCAATTACGCGGACAATATGGCAAAATGTTCAAAAAACATCCAAGGACTCATCCATGTCATGTCATCTTGATAATCACTACGATCGTTCCAGAATTCGATCGAGTTTGGGAAAGTGGCTGATAGTCTCACATTGAGTCATGGTCAATATTTTGACCAATAAGTTGCATTAAAACATTGTCGAACCAATATCCCTACGTGATTGCTCCCTTCACAATGAATGACCTAATCACATATTTTTTTATAACTTAATGGGTATAGTTCATAGAAGTTATTAGTTACTAATCTTACTGGATTTTGGACCTGCATTCGTACCGTAATTCACTTGGTTGGATGTGATCAATATAACAAGTTCACAATTTCTAATAAAGAGCCGCAATATCTTATTTTTGAGTTTGAAGTTATATAGATTCTCTGAATAAATAGCGAAGGATTTTTAATTGCTTGTTTCGGAAATCATAGCCAAATAAAGCTACTCTAATTCATCGTTTGATTGTTTATAACAAGGATGATAGTTTGCTTGCCCTTTAAGATCACAGTTAGGACACATAAAACATAAAACTATAGCATGCTGTTTAATTGATTGGTGAGTTGTATTTAGAAATATTAATTGTTTGATCTCTTTCTGATTTCTTTACAAAAAAGTTTGAACTCCTGTTGAAGATATCAATAATACTCCTTGGAAAATATTTGTCTTTACATTTAATTTTCCAACAATACAGTTAATGTTAACCATTACATATTGAAAATGTGTTATTTCTTTAAAATAGTTTTTGATATTTACATACAATTATTTTGCATAACCTACTTCATGTTCATGTTTAAATTGATAAAGTTGATGTTCGCATTTCGAAGACTTTCAGCGCCAAACAATGCGATGTTAGTGTTTCTTGAGTTGAAAAGCATAGTAATTATGTACAAATCGTAACACTTTTTCTTAATTTTTTTTCTCTTCAGTTACTTACTTCACATTTTCAGGGACAATGATTTGATTTTGGTCTATTCAGTAACTGACTACGTACAAAAAAGTGTATGCCAAAAAGGTCACTAATAATAGAGGCACCTGAAAAAGAATTTGATGTTTATTCGCACTGTCTTGCCTCTTTTAAACAACAGGAAACTTGATGAAACAATATCCACTTATCTTATTGTACAGTCAAATTTGATTCAGACAGTTAGACTATAGTATGAGTAGGATGGGAAATGATCAATTTCACGGGTCATAGTAACCATAATATCCTATAGGAAATATCCTGTAGGAGCTGCAATTTGTCACCATGTTTTCTTTCTAGTTGGCTAAATCTAATATTAAGGTTAATGCTTTTAACAGAATAAATGAATCTACTTTGGTGTGTTTCAGTTCTATAGAAATAAGAAGTGTTTTGGTTTTGTTTAAACAAGTGATAACAACAACCTGTACTTGTACCTATATCAATACAACCTATACAAACCGATCTACTTTCAACGGATTCTACTTTCACTAACGATCGCTTCGCAAGTCGATTTAGCAAACGAACCCAAAGCGAACCCCGATCTCACCCAAAATGGCCCATTTGTCCAGAAGCGCATCGTTACAGCCACCGGTCGCAACATCGCGTGTCCAATTACGTGCACCGAAACGTGGTAATTGAGCTGTAACCTCTGTGCTCCCGCCTGGAACCCGATCCGCTCATCCTCATCCCCTTAACCCCGAATTTAGCTTATCCGGCTGTCGTTTCTGTCCGCTTCTTACTTTTTTTTGTTGGTGCGAACCAGTTGCGCGATATTCTAATTCGGCTGCTCGGGCGAGCTACGAAGCCGAACCCGACAGCCCCCTCAGAAAGGTGGCTCATTTGAGACAGCGGGGCCAAACAAACAAAAATCGCCATTCAGAAAACAGCCGCAGTGCCGGCTTAATTTGCTATCGTAAATTAATACCCTCAGTTTGCCGACAAAAGCAGACCAAATTGGGCG
Organism: Anopheles gambiae; assembly: GCF_943734735.2. Classification (NCBI taxonomy): domain Eukaryota; kingdom Metazoa; phylum Arthropoda; class Insecta; order Diptera; family Culicidae; genus Anopheles; species Anopheles gambiae. Next base: position 12,845,911 of record NC_064602.1, on the reverse strand, counting down.
ATGGATTTGTTGGGCATTAGTCAATTGAACAACTGTTGCATCGGCTTTCGCTTTTATGTTGCGCATTTGCATCCCGATCGGCGATCGGAAGTGAGGTTGCACTGGTAGCTGATCGCTACCAAGGAGTGCGGGCCGACTTAAAGATGTTCCGGCCAGCAGTGCATAAGGTGCGAGGTCGCAGTCGACGTTTGCTAAATAGCTGCCACTTAGCGGCCACAAGTTCCTCGTTCCATGCTTTCCTTCCTGCTTTCGGAGCAGCTCGGATTAACAATATGCGCACAAAGTGTACAAGTGGAGCGTATTTTGTATTCGGAGGCTTTTTTCTGTTTTATTGTTTTGTTGTTTCCCGTTTCCTGTTATCCTAATTCTCTCACGCTACGGCCGGTTCGGGCACACCGATGGCAGGATGCAAAGATGTGTACCAGATGTGCATCAGCGCTGGAAGCGATAGAATTATTGCCAACCGGGATCAGGTTGGACATGGATCCTGCAAATATACCACACCATCAGACGGGGCAGCATAGTTTTGGGAGCCATTTAGCCAAGGCAGCAGCGGCGTTGTTTCGTTTCTTTAGCGGACAGAAAAATAAAAAAAGGCTGCTCCAACCAGGCGGTGCAAATAACGCAAAACGTGCGAAAGATAAGAGCGCACCGGGCTCGCGTATAAACGCGCGCAGGCGCAAAGCCGACGCGCGGTCCCCGTGGGCCGGCTTGTAATAAAGGAGAAATCCATCTTGATAATGAGGGTAATCAGCGTTTCGCAAACCTACCATTAGCCCCGGGTCCTGAGCCTGGCCATTGCGTCGGTCAGCTCAAAGGGAATCGAGCGCGAGCGAAAAATCCACTGAAAGGTGGTGCCGGTTCGGGCGTTCGATGGCGTTCTGGTGTAGTTTTTCCGCGACTCCGCAAGGGCGGAGAAAGAATAAGGATCGATTGGGAATCGAACGCGGTCGTTTGGGGTTGGACTGGACTGGACTGGGGTGGGGGGGACTGCTGATGCAGGAAGGGAAACGCCAAACGTTTGAATCGATCTCGGGTGGTCGAATGTGAGGTGTCCTTTATAGCGGGTCTCTCACACTACTGCACAGGTTGGTACAGGTTGTGACATAAAAAAATAATGTTGTATGCAACGAGCAACAAACCAAGGAATATTTATTTCGTTCTTTCGAAAGTATAAATAACAAAAACGGTATTAGTCATACGCTAATGTGATAAATCATCTTCAAAAAGACACAAAAATATTCATAATGAAGTAGATATTTCAAAAATATAAAATTAAGAAAAGAAAAAAGAAATGAAATGAAGAAAAGAAAAGAAAATAAAGGAAATAAAAGAAGAAAAAAAAAAACAAAAATAAAAGGAATAAAAGAAACGAAATGAAACGAAACGAAAATATAAGAAAATAAAATAGAAAGAAAAGCAAATGAAGGAATGTAAAATAAAAGAAACTGGCAAAAATAAAATAAATAAAAAATTAAATGAAACTACAGAAAACGAAAAAAATTAAAGAAAAGAAAAGGAACAATGAGGTTTTATATATGTATCCAGTATTTACCAAAAATAATGGTGTAAAAATGGACCATAAATGACACCATCAAAATGGTTTTAGTTTTTTTACAATTTTTTTCCGATTGGTTGACTACTGAAAGTTATCGCTAAGCAGCACATTATAACAAGTGTTTAAAGTCGAGTCGAGTTCAGCACATCGCGAAACTCTACTGATTCGTGCAAAAAAAAATGCAATCAATACAAAAAAAAACAATACAGTTTTTTAGTTACTCCAGTTTATTTCAATTCCAGCTAGCATTTCAATTTTGCCACAAGAACCACGAATATAATTAGCACATTGGGGTTGCATCAACACATGACACCTCATTCCTGCAGCGCACTGTTTCGCGCTGCTCCGACTGTCTCCAGTGTCAACGTGTTGCTCCGTTACAACGATGGGCGATGGCACGAAAGCCGATCTCTTCGCCCCTACGAAGACCCACCACCAACGATCGATGCAGCGCGATTGATTTATTGTTTCGTGAGAAGTGCTAATTAAATTATAAAACCTAAAACCAACCCAGCCACAGTTGGGCGAACAGGGAAAGGATGGTGGATGGTGAAAACAACCAGCCTTTCAGGCCACCATTCAGGAATGGGACAAAATCACAGCCCAATGCGTCGCAACCACAAGTCGCATAAATAAAACATAAGCCAAAAAGCTCCCAGTCGGACGAGCTTGGACCAGGGGGGTTGGCACGCGGTCGGACGATTGCTGATTGCTGTCGCACCGTCGCCAACACCGGAGCGCGAAGATTGTTCTCTGTTTAGCAAGGCGCGATCATAATTCGATCATGGGACGATCGTGGCCCACAAAACGGGTTCTCGCTGGATGCCTCTACCTTCTCCCCGTCCAACCCATCTGCACACACACACACATAGCTTTTGCAAGTGTTAAGTAAATAACTGCCCGGAGACGTAGTGTTTTTCTTGGCCCCGGGGCTCGTGATCGCGATCGTATCCGGTGACCAATCATAATACCTTTGCCAGTATGTTTTATCTGTTTTACGCTCGTACGCGAGGCCGGGTGGGCAATGCGCCGTTTGGCTGCGTGTATTGCGTGATTTATGGCGACCAGATTGGAGTGTCCCCCGTGGTTTTCCTGCGGACAGTCCGGTGTGATCCTGTGAGTGCTGCGACAGCGATGGTGGAAAAATGTAGCTCGGGACGCGCTCGGGCTCTTGAGGCTAATAACGGAGCACAAACTGCTTTAATGCATATTAGAAGTCGTTCCTTGTCGCATAAATAGCGACGAGGGGTAGGGAGTTTTTAGGGGGGTGAGTTGAGGGACCGCATGGGAAATCACCAAACTGATGTATGATGCGAACATTAAATCAATTGGTTTGCATAGATCCCAGCAATGGTTTAGCTATTAATGGTGGTAACGATCTAATCGGTACTGGCACCGTGTAATTTAAATGAACCACAATTCGCTCTGGGAGAAAGATGAAAAGTCGGGGAATATTGCATATCCAAAAAAAACTTCTTACCCGCTTTTGACTAAATCAGCGCCTAAAGGTATGCAATAAGATGTCACGCCATACTATTGTATTGTTGGCTCCGTATTTTTTTTTCTTTTTTTTTGCGAGATAAATTCTAAATAACTTGAAACCTTTCCCTCAACGATATTGATAGAAAAAAAGAAACAAATATATTAGCTTAGTTTTTAAGCCATATCAACTCAGATCAACAGCAGAGTAATGTTGTCTATTTCATATTTGTTTGTTTTTTAGATAATTTTTTAGACAATTTGTTTATGTTGAAAAGTTGGTTGGTGCATTTTATGAAGGACTTAATAATGCACGAGGATCATCATAAAAATATTTTTTTTTAAATTGCTCTGATTTTTTACCACATCCATAGAATCCATATAATTGTCGAAACCATAGAAGTCTGTTTAATGTCTATTTAATTTGAATGCCAAACATTAATTCAGAGAAATTTCCTTATAACTGAATTCAGGTTTTTGGCAGCTTCTGTAAATTTTCTGTCAATGGAATCCTTTCCGTCTTAAGTTGGTAGGCTGAAATTTCACAGCTGCTGTTTATATTGTATAGCAATTTTCGAGCAACTATCTAAGTCGATACAATATACAGAAGGGGCTTATCCCAAGGTGTATGAGTTTAGAAGGCTGATTGTTATTGCTTATGTTTCTAAATGAAGATTTTAAGAGTGTATTCGTCAAGCCTCCAGAAAGCTTGTTTGAACAAAAATGTTTACTCCACAATCTGCTTAAATTGTATGCCAGTTTCTTTAGAAATGCAAGACAGATATCAGAGAATTAGTGGATCGTCAAAAGCGTTGCTAGAACTGAGAGAAACTTTAGAACGTAAAAGAGTTTGATCTTTTACTCAAGTTTCTGATTTATGAGCCAACGAGAAAGAACAATTGGAGATTATTTATTGTCCTTAGAGAGGTTCCGACTAAACAAGCAAGAGTCAAGCACAAGTGGAAGTCGTTAAATGCATGCTATAAAGATCGATATTAACTATTGTATAACGGCAAATTTTAAACTGCTCATGGAAAGGAACATTCGTAGAGTGTTTTACTTGCTAATGATAAATATACGCTTCGTTGATCTCAGTCGCAATTAATCGTGGATCGATTTTCATAACAAACTCTTTGGACTGATTGACCTTCTTCGCATATAACGAAACACCTAAAAATGATTTCTGCAAGTTGTGTTTACAATTTGTCGCGTTAATATGTTTTTTCTACTGTTTCTGCTTTTCACTTAAACGAAGCAAAACAATTGAAAACAATTTCCTTAACAAATTCATAAACAAGCATGCCGATTAGCATGCCGTACTTTGCAGCCACAAGTGGTACAAAAGCCACCACCGCCGTACTTAATAATCATTCCGACCACCCACGAATTATCATGACAGCGCTTTACCCCCGGCACCCCTAAAAAAACCTGTGGACAAAGTAAAGTAGCAATTCAAGTTGGTTTACCGAACCGGGTAGGCTAGAAACAAATTATTCCAAGATAAATCAGCCTCAGCAGGAGAGGTGTGGGATGATTATGAGTCGTACAAGATTACACTAAAAAAAAAATAAAATAAAAAACACTCACTTCCAAAATCCTTCATTGCTGTTGGGTAACTGCGACTACAGTGCCTTTTTTTCATCATCAACATCATCGTCAAACCGAAAGGACCATACCGTACCGCAGGGGAATAACCGCTCGATCGAGAGATAATCGAGATAGGCCGGGATGCGGCGATAAGGCTGCAAGTTTTGCCCCGTTGCCCGATAATAGACCTCAATTAATCAGCTGTCCTGTGCTGGGTACCGACCGTTACCGACCGACCAGCGGCTGCGTCCCTAATCCCTTATCCCGTGGGGGAAAAGTAGTTGGAAGTGAACTGGAGAAAAAAATGTTAAAGAAATCTCCAAAGTACAAAGCATCCGAGGCACACCATTCCGCCCGGGTGGAATGGTGAAAGAAAAATGAGCTGCATCCTCATCCATCCATGGCAGGATCATGGATGCCACCGTGTCCTGTGTGGTTTAAGCAGCGACAGGGAGAAAGAGAGAAAGCAAGAGAAAAAAACGCACACACAGAGACACCCACAAAACCAATTCTCGGACTTGGACCGCAGGTGTAAAAAAGGATTTCCAACCTGACCGTACCAAATGACAACGGAACGACGAATGGTGTCGGCGGTAAGAACCGTTTAAGAAAGGATTTCCTTGCCACTCTGCCAGCAGCAGGTCTGGGTGGGTGGGGGGAGGCAAAACTTCCGAAACTCATTCCCCTGTCCCCGTGTCTCTTCCCTTTTCCATTTACATTCGTTTACCAGCGAGAAGGACGCGCGCTCGCGCGAAGGTGGCTTAGTTTAGGATTTATTCCAGCCTTAGCCTGTGCTGCACGGTACGGCACGGTGGATAATGGGTACCAGGACATGACAGTTAATGAGATTTTTTTTTACTTTCTCTCCGCTGACTTGCCATTCTGTCTCGTTGCCCGGCCGAACGACACCTTTCCTAAGGACACCTTTTGCCCGTGTAATGGTAACGGGAGAAAACGAACCTTAATCTCTTGTCTTGCCGTGCATTTCTTTTCTTGGTGTATCGTCCTCTCGCCCGTGTCCTTTCTGTCGTCTCGCCCAAAAGGCCGTTGTTCCTTTTACCACGCAGTGTCACAACGTAAAGTCCATTCTGTGGCCAGGGTTTTGTCGAAACAAGCACGCTGGGGATCTGGTTGTCCGGGTGTTTGTTTTGGTGGGCTTTTTCCTTGTTCGGTAAACCACTACAACACTGCTTGTTGCTGGATGCATTGTTGGTGGTGGGGGTTTTGTGTTGCTGTTGTTGTGCCAACAATTCGTGCGCATTATCCCGATTTGTCGCATGTAAATAAATGTAAATACAATTTCCCTCACCCTTGTTTGGGAGTGTCGATCGATTCGTTGAGGACTAGGATTTTGTCACCTTCGTTGCCTTTTTGGGCGTCAAATTTTGCATGTCACCCTACGGTGGAACGGGACGGGACGGAAAGCAACAGCAACGCCCTCTGCATGCACGGAAGGTTTACCATACCTCCTACAGGTGTGAAATCGAGCCGCTCTAGGAAGCCTCTCGATTTTGACTTGTCCTACGGGACATACCGTCCTGCCCGCTGGGAGGTGGTGGTGATCGTTTTGTTCTCCCTGCTGGCATCAGCGCATCCTTCCAGACAGTCACCGCAGCCTCGAAGGATTTATGGTGATTTAGAAGTCGATTCCTCACATATTCTACCGGACAACAAGCAAGTCAATGCCTACCCCTAGGGCCAATAGTTCGCTGTTGCAGGCTGTCATCGGAAGGCAGCGGGAGATGAAGCAGCCCTGGGAGATCGATCTCAACTGCTTTGTTTTGGTCCGCTTTTGTGGGTTTTTGTGCGTGTGTGCGTGTGTGTGCTGAAAGCGAATAAAAGGGACGAAGGAAAGGTGTCAAAATGGGTATTGTTGAAGTATATTTGTGTATTTACCGAAAACAAGGCATTTTATGGATAGATTTGGCGTGCACAAACAACACATGTGCTTTGTTATTATTTTAATTGTTTACTTGAAAAAGATCGCTTGATTGTACGACAAAAAAGGGTAAATTGTGCAAGGACACTACTGGTCTTTGTCCCGGTAATGAATGTGAAAAACGATTTAAAAGTCACCGCTTTGACATGTGTACCACACATGCAGGGTGGAGCCTCCTTTTTTACCAACCTTTAGCTGGTGTGGTGGTTTTAGTTTTAATCGCCAAAAGTTTGCCCATCGTTTGTATCGCTTCCACTACCGCAGCCAGCTGATGGCTAGTTGCAGCGAGACACAAAAAAGAAGAAGGCTGGTACTGGGCATGTAGTTCAAATAAAACATTGCCCCCATTTCCACCGTTCGAACGAGGTGGAGCTGACGTCAAGGGAGGATGAAAGCAATGTAGCTATGTGTAATAATAATCAAACGAAGCGAGTGCAAAGTTTCAAAACATTAGAGAGTGTTCACGGGCGAAAAAGTTTCGCGGACCGGCGTGGAACATAAATTCGCCCGCAGGCAAATAAATCATAAAACTTTTGCCGCTTACACTTACCTTGGCCATCTCGAATAGGGGGAGGTTGGGAGGGCTCCTAGATGGGTGGGTGAAGAGGGAAAATGGGAACACCTCGTACGGTCGTCTAACGCGAAACAAGCGCACTGGCGAAGCAAAATTTGATATAAATCGTTCATATGTCGCCATGCGCCTCTTGAAGGGGCGGAACCGGGTGGAGTGTACGATTTTCATTTTAATGCCCTTCACTGAAGCTTTCAAACGCGTTTTGGTCGAAGCTTTTGTATCATCTGAATACGTGTGTGTGTGCCTTTTTATGTTAGTAACTGTCGCGTGTAGTGTCAGTTTAGCAGTTTTTCTCGGTCAAACTTTCCACGCTGCGCGGAGGTGCGCTGGCTGCATTTCAATAAGCACAAAACGATCGAAAGTTTGTTTCTAAATTGACGTGAAAGTTGTTGCGCTTGTTTGTGTGTACAGAGGCATTTGCATTCAAAGACAACAGACCCAATAAAAGCCATGCGGCATTCGGACAGGTAACGAACGCGCTCTGGAAAAGGATGTAACTTTGGTATTGATAAAATTTTGCGCCATCGTGAATGGTTGCTCAACAAAACACAAAACATTTAGTGAGGATAGCATTGTGTATGGGGCAAGAGATAGAAGATGATTTGTTTATTTGTTCTGGGGAGATTGGAATGGTGCGAGAGAATGGTATCAGTTAGATCGTATAATTAATTTGTTTGAAATTAATTGTTTTACTTTTGATGTTCAGAGCAAATGACGAGAGTGGAAACTTTATTTCTAGTTTGAAATTTACGATTTGTCCTGACATACATAGGGAAACTTTGCTTCATAAATTATTGATAACAAGTTGAAAAGTGCATATTTGATGTTAAAATCGCTACAGCCAGTTCTAAAAGCATTACAACAACTATATCAAGCTCCTGATGCTGATTCTGCCTATATGAGAATCTAATTAAATTAATTAAAATAAAATAAAATAAATATTATAGCTTAAGAACACGAAAGTCTTATTGCATCATATGAAACATTTGAGGGAAAAGGGAAAGGAAGAATGTATGCAAATGGATGAAGTGTTAAAGTGGACAAAACTATCAGTTATTTAAACAAAATAAAACAATTATCAAGCAAAACGGTTATTAAAATTTCCATTTTATTAATTATTTTACAAAAATCAAACGATAAACTATTCCGTTGTTATGAGAAATGAAAAATATGCTACTTTTTGTCTCTTGTTTTACTTAACATACATCATTATCAGGCTTACAAGCAAGATTTAGTAGAAAGAAACAACATGTTCACAATACAGAATATAATCAGCCACTTTCCCAAAGCCGATCGAAGAGAAACGATAATTGCAGTTACCTAGATACAGTGCTATTGATACGATCGTTCACAAATTCGATCGAATTTGCGAAAGAGGCTGAATATTTTATTTCATAGGCATAATATAAATCTTGAAATACTTAAACTTCTGAACTAAATTATGCATATTGATTGTCATTTGTACCAACACAAAGGTGGTGTGTAAAGGGCGCGGATTAAGCGTTAAGCAAACTAAGCGCTCGAGTGGGGCCCCGTGGTCTTGAGGGCCCCAAAAAATGGAACCCACCTTGCAAGTAAAATTGCTACTCAATCCTTCTCTGGTTGAGAAAATTTCACTGCTAGAGGCTTCAACCAAGTCTACATTTGTATGACCGCTTAGGGCCACCATTCGTCCTAATCCGCCACTGGGTGTGAATGATTTGTGTTGCACAATTTCCCGCAAAGATGGTTGATTTGATTAAATTTACAATAAAAACCAAAGAAGCGTTCGGCTTGCATTCAAACAAAAATGGTTCATGAAAAAACAAACGATTCAAACCCTCATTTAATGGATGATGAATTTCAGCTTCAATACACCATTTAGAACCAGTTCACGTTCAGTCCCGATGCATTGTGCGGTTTAATTAACTTTCCTGTTCGTAAATTTCGACTCCAGCCCAGATTCCAACACGAAACCAAATTTAACGCTTCTCAGACAAAACTGAACGATCAGAAAAATCAGAGTTTTCACGCATCGCAGATCACTCGCTCGTTGATCAGTGAAGAAACAATCGGATGACCAGATGACAGACGTCACATTTCGTGCCCGAGATTGGCCTGATTTTTGCGCCTTTGTGCTGCAACCCTCGGTTTGTTTGAAATCGGTTTAATTTGAACGTCAAACATCGGTTGGCCCCGAGCTCTGGTGCTGTGTGGTCCCGTTGTTGTGAGAGACGCACGTTGTGCGTGATGAATTGTTAACTTGAGACATTGTTAACTGAGCGGGCCCCGAGAATGGTCGGCACCGATCCCATTACACCCAAACCGATCTGTCAGGCTGCCGAATTGACGGTCCAGCGCTTGTTGAGTGAAACGGTACAAGATGACGACGACTTCTCGTGTTGGCTTGTTTTTTTTTTGTTGCCACGGGCAGACATTTTTCACACAAAATCCTCATGAAATCAGAACAGACGCGGGAACAATAGAGCTAATGGGTGTCTAAGGAGACCCACGAAAAGCAGAAGGTAGCAGCTCGTTTCCCTACTTTATGCGCTCTCTCCTCAATCGTTGTTTTGACATTCCAGATGACGTATGACGGGCACGGCATGGTACGGTGCAATCTTGTAAGCTCCTGGCAAAGAGGTCCTGACCAAGAAAGAACAACGAAGCTACCAAGACACAATAGAGCAAGGATCAACGAAAACAGACCGTGTACGTTTTGTGCTAAGGGTGAGAAACATCGGCAGGAAGACTTTTGCGTAATTAAGAACGTATTTACCAGAACCTCGGCCCTGGATTGATCGCACCGTAGATGCTTTGTGTGTACCCCTTCGCTTCCGGCGGTTTGTTGGCAACGGTTTGCTGATTTTACCTTGTTGGAAGCCTTATTTATGACACGCATTGTTTATTTACCTCTCCCCTGTTGGAGTGACCTCATAAAGGCTGCAAGCTGCAATGAGACTGTTGCACAATGCGACTCCGATAGCACATTTTCTTACTTATGGGCTGGGCTGTCGTTTTTGTGGCCAACTTTACACCGCTGAAGTGGACGTGAGATGTGACAATCTAAGAAAAGGAACCGGAGTAAATGGTACGTGGTACTGCATTTTAATGCGTCCCCTAATTTAACGGCTCTTTTCCGAAGGATGGCGGGCAAATGACAAGCGTGAAATAGGAATTGACATGCAGTCGTGTAGTTTTATGGTGTTTTATTGCGGATTTGAGAATGTGGAGAAGTGTAGCGAAGTAGAGTTTTATATTTTCAGTAGCGAAGATGTTGAACGAATAAAAGTCTCAAGTGGATGGGAATGGGCTGCAGCCTAGCATGACTTCATCGAAAGTATACTAAAAGGCTACAGAAGTTTAGGTTTAATCAGGATTAGAGATTAATTGAACACAACATTAGAATGCTGAAGTGAATAGTTTTCCATTGAATTATTATGATGAGAATACAACTATAAACATGGAGATTTTCTTTTGATTATTCTGAATATTTCAAATAAAACATCTTGCATTGCCATGTTCTTTGCCTTTGTGTAATGTCCTTTCCAAAACTCGTATATGTACATTTTTCCTTTGTATTTGTTAACTATTCAAACTATCCTTCGTTTAATTCCTTTTTACTTATTTTTTATGCTTCATGTGTTAATCTATCACTTCTTTTATCCATTTATTAAGTCTTTATTCACACATATCTTAGCTTTATTTCCTAGTATCTTTATGACAATTATGTTCTCATAGTTAGGTAGTTAGTTAGGTTTTTTTTATTTCCATATTTAAACTCCATTACTATGTACATATCTCATTGAATGCTATTCTATTCATTCTTCATAGCAATCTTGGCTGGTAGAACTAAATAGATGTCTAATAATTGCAAAATTAATGAAAAATTTGATTTAGGAAAAATTACAATTGGAATTGAAAAACTGACTGATCTTGACTGAATACAAGACTTAAGTTAATTTTCACTGCTTACAATACTATATAAAGACATAACCATACAAATAAAAATAATTATTATGTTTTCATATGTGTTGCATTTTTGCTTATATTAAAAGTTGTATTATCTTCTGAGAGTTATTTGTTTTGTTTGACGTTTTAATCATTTTTATTTTTCTCATTACTCATTTATTTTATCATTTCTATTTTTAATACTTTGAAAATTGAAGCTGAACATCGTGATACATCAAATGTATTTCATGTATTAATTAGTATATGTGAACATAATTTTATAATATAATATGATTAATTTACGAAGTAATAGTTTCTACTTCTGTTCAGAACTGTTTAAAACTTGTGAACAGTTCTAAATTTGATCAAAATAAGTATCCTACTGTAATACTCGTTCATGAGTGAAAAACATTTTAAAATATTCCGTGTAACGAACCAGCTATCTTTCTGCTGTGAATATATCGTTAGACACACCGTATACACGCACACACCCATTTTCACAAGCGTTCGTCAATAGAGAAGAAACCGATCGTGAAGCTACAAATGGCGGGGCGCCATTTGCGTCCGCTCGCACGGGTGGTCGGATATTGGGTTGAAGTCTCAATTTTCCCTCTTTAGCGATTCACACTGTCATTATGGCGATGCAGACATGATAATTTCCTATTTTCAAAAACACAAACCGGACCAGATCCAAACCAACAACCCCTTTTATGTTGCCTTTCGCCGGGGCTAGGAAAGAAAGTAACAGAAGAATTAAGACAAAACAAAAAAAAAACAACCCAACCAGGGATGTAATCACACAAAAACTCCTCCCGTTTGTAAATGGGCACAAGGGGTGAAACAACGACACAACGACGGTACGCAGATCCTCGAAATGGGGGGGACGTAGTACGGCACCGACCCACCCCGTCTAATGACACGTTGCACGGCGGGGATTCGGTTCTAAAACAAACAACGGACCCCGGCTGGGGGCCGGAAACTCGGACCTGAACCTTGGGTGAGCTGCCCCATTTGGCAGCTGAGACCCGCTCCAGGTGATCCATCGGAAGGGGAGTCTGTTGGGTTGGCCCGTATGGTGAAGAGCATACAAGCACCATCGTACGCTATCGACTGGCAAATCAACAGTGTGACACAGTAATTTCGCCAAACGCATCGTCTTCAGGGTGTGGGGTGGAGATTTCGCGAACAGGACCAGGTGAATGAAGCCGGTCTAATAACTTAATCAGACAGTAATCGATGGGAATGGCAAAAGGTGCTTGCCGGACGCCATTTGCCGCGCTAGTGACAGACGACTGCGACTCGATAACTACAGATCGGTTGGGTTGGAGTGCAGTTGCAGTACATTTGAGGTCTAAAGGGGGGAAAGTTTCTACGCTAGAAGTGAATTAAATGTGCTGTGTGTAAAACTGTGCCAACAGAGGAGATTCGCATGGATTGGCGTGTGCGTCTTTCGAATGGGCTGAAAATTAAATGTAATTAAATGACCTGCTAATTGCCAGCTAGCGGTCGAGGTTCACAGACAAACGAAGCGTAATTGTTAGAAGATTTGCTGTTGTTTTTGTTGCTGTTGCTGGTGGGAGTGGTCTTTGTTGGATGGACTAATAGAGAGTCAGAGTTGACGTAAGTTGAAGATAAAATAATACAAATCTAAAGTAATGAAGACATCCGCAAACGAATCGTTGATTAGTGGAGTGATTGCTTTTCTTATTTTGAGTAAATTGTATAAGAAAGGTGGTTTTAAGTATACATTTTGTTCTCAACATTTACAGATGTGGATATCTCAATGAAATCGTTGTACCTTTGATTCAATGCATCTATAATGTATGGTAACCGAGTACAACTCGGCAACCCTGTTGGCATCAAACTGAACTTAAGATCTCTCAGGAACTGATCGTGTCATTTCATGACCACAATACATTTTTCTTAAATCTCAATGTCCCTCACTTTGTTTCCGGCTTGTTTCTAATTCAGACATTCTTTTTATTGATTCTGGAACTTTTATCGCTTGACTGTAAAAAAGATGGATAACTAGAAGAAAAATACCTAAGACTTAGCTATTGTCAATGAACAATTAATACAGCATGACAACTGTTTTCAATAGGACTTCTTCCTGCATATCATTTGTGAGCTATTTATTCCTCAAAGATACAAGTAGGCAAAGAGATGGTACAACAATACAAGGATCGTTTATCAGGAAATAAAAAATATAGATTAATCAATAAACTATAAAAAAACCGGAGAAATGACATTAACACCGATCACTTGCTCCACAAGCTCCATGTAATCTCCAGGATGAATATTGAAAAATTCGCTCTGGCTTCAATCGAAATGGTAAATCACCAGAAATATAATGGAGCCCACCTACTTCGTGCGACAAGACGCGTGCATTTCTTTGCGATTGTTGAATAAACACCCATCGTGTGACATTCTGTGCGATCGAGCAAACGGTTGATTTAGCAGAAAAAGTCACCATTAATCAAACCTGCCGCAGCAAGTCCTGCGGCGTTGGTGCGGTACAGGTTTCCTTAATTTCCAATTATTTATGTATTTATTCACCTTTCCTGGAGAGACGAGAAGATGCGACAGTAATGCGAGGAAATAAATAAAATAAAGTAAATAAACAATTTACACTCGTAAGAATATTTCTGAGATGATTTGCTAAAGTGTTCAATGATCTTTGTGAGTTTATTATTTAGAGCACCTCTCTTTAATATTAAGAGTTTCTGAAGATTTGGAAAAGAAATTAATTGGCAATTGAACCGAGCTATAGGGCAAAGCTTTTAACGTTGAAGCAACCTGCACACTTGGAAATGTGTTTGCAGACACTACAATTAAGGGGAAATGAATTTGGATTGCTGCACATGTGCGGGGTTGTTTTTCTCTACTCCATGCACTGCTGCAACATGCGATGCGATAGCAAACTCACGAAAAGTGAACCTTTAATCCGACAGTAATTCAGTTTCGATAAGCTCGTTTACGTGAAGCATCAATTAGGGCAGTTGGCATGGCATCATGATAACGTTTGGTTGTTTTTATTGTAATCGCAACCATTTGGAAGGTGGAAAAAATGGCATTAAAACCAATGGGTTTACCGGATGGAAAGCTTTTCCATCTCCAGGTGCAATAGGGAAAATAAGAGGCTTTAGCTGCCTGTCTAATAAACTTCTTTCAACGGCTGGCAGGATCCTTTCGTTTCCGCGTGCATTGTGCTGCAGCGGTGGAAACGGTAGCAGATAACAGGCACGGGTGAAAGTGCATGTGCATGCGTCTTCAAAATGGCGCCCGCACAAATGGCGCCCATGATACAGCTCGGCGATCGCTCCATCTACCAGCCCATTAGCCGGGTCTGTGTTGTTGGTGGTTAATGTGCGAGCGGTTATGCGATGATTTCTTACGGTTTGTAGCATGCTGCAGAGGGTTGCAATGTTGTTGTGTTAGCGACCCGTCTGGCGGCCAGTCCGCGTCGCGGCGGTGGGTTGTGGTTCGTAATTTCGATAAATTATTCGTAATTAATAGTTTCGCGAGTGTGCCTTATTTATGCGCTTTTCGTGCGCGGTACGTACGGGACGGGTCAGCAATAGGGGGCCATTTAGTCCCGGGGCGATGGGGGAGCAGATTGTTGCGAAAAATGAACCAATCAACGATATGGCCCACGCGATCGTAATGGCCTCTCTCGCGCTCGTTGAGTTTCTTTTCCTAGACAAGATTGGATGTGTAGGGGGTTGTGTTTTTTCTTCTCTCTCCTCTCGGTCTTGTACCTATTGGAAGTTTTTATCATCCACTTGGAGTGATTTTTTTTCCCTAGATGTCTTGTTAATAGCGCTATCACAATTACTGCTACTGGTTTTTTGGTGTTGTTGTTGGCCACAATGATGTCGGAAAGGACAAAAAAGGAACTTTTCAAAAGCAATTATGGTTTGCCGTGAGTTCGTTACTTTACTGGAGCAACCGAACTAGGCGAAACAACTTAATCAGTGAGGTATTATAGTTTTTCATTTAATTACTAGGGGATTACTTCTTTTTTTGCAGAGTTGCCTAATTTACATATTACAATCTTTTAATATTGCATGAGCAAAGATGTTTAAATATTAACAAAAAATATAGATCTGCAATATCAATCAAAGACACACATTTTGTCTTGTTAAGTCTCGGTGGTTTTTTGAGTCAGTTGATTCATGGATCTAGGTCCTATCCCAAATAGCCAAAATTACTTAAGCAGCCAATTTTGGCAGTCTAAAGATCACTGCTTGAATTCGCCTTTTGCAGTAGATAAACAGCATCAGAGTTCCAGGTGGTCCTTCTAAATAGCACCTAAGCAGCTTCCTTATGCCAGGGTGCCATAGTTCCGCAAAGTAATTCTTATCTCTTAATCAGCCACAAAGTACGATTTCGGAACAATGTTTTGTTAAACAGCCTCAAATCAGCTATAGAGTTAGAGCTGGTTATTTGGGATATTACCACCAGCTTCTCGTATCTGTCTCGGCTAAGATGTATCTTAGCAAAAGTAAATCACTAGACGATATCGCAGATTGGCATCGCAAGTTTTTTGTACATTTTTTTCAACCATTTTTACTTTTATTTTTTACATTGGAATATAATCAAACAATTTTACCCATAAATGCTTTATATCTTGCCTAACACTCGTATCCATCCTAACGATTATTTCGGAGGGACAGAAAGGATCAAACGAAGTCCACCTTAACGATGACAACGCGCGAAAATTGGTCAACCGTTACGCATTTTCCTGCCCCAAAAAGTGGCCTTTTAATTGCCTAACGGTTGTTTTCTGCAATTCAAGGTGTGATTTGATTTGTATTTCCGGTTTCGAAACGGATACCGCCTTTAAGTCGTTAGAAAACAATACCTAAAGCGAAGAGAGCCCAAGAAAAGGACCACAGAGAAAGTTTGGCAAAGCGTTCAATCCAAAGGAAGAGGATAATTACATTATTTCTCTACTGTTTCCACGCACAATAGCCCTAGGGTCAGTTTGTTTTGGGCTTGTGGTGTATTTTTTATATTGTTTTGTTTGAGGACAGTTGTGTTTCGACCACCAAAGGCACTGCTGGACAGCTGCAACGTGGAGTGTCCTCGTGCCGAACTACTTTTTTTGTTCAGTATTTCCTTTGACGGTAACCGCGGGTTCGGTCAACAGCAGAGATGCGTTAGTTTACACTGCTGGATCGTGATGAAATGGAAGAAAGAGTGGAAAAGAATGAACATCTTTTTAACTAATTTCTTTGCAGAGTATTGTTTAATTGTCAAATCACGAAGGTCACTTTTTGATACAATAGGAGGCAAATGAATGCTCCCAAACCGGTTCATTGGACGTGATCGTGTTTAGCTTTGTTCTACACTGTACCCGCCACCGAGGGTTTTTTGTGTGGTAATAATGAGCAGGTTTTGTCGGTACATGTGCACGGAAAGAAAAGTGACAGTACAGAATTTAGATAATTAAAAAAAGGTCACTTCAAGCCATTCAAGAGGTGGTAAGAAAGCAGAAAAGAAAGTTTGTTTTGGGTGGTTGTTTCGTTTTTTTAAATTGTTGACCACCGAACCAATATCCGTGTTTGTCCGTGCTGTTTGTCGGCGGCATTGTGGCGGCATTCGTGTGCCCTATAATTTGACAAGGTGTCCACAGTGGCACCTTTTACCGACCTGTCGGGTAATTCGTATGATTTTGATTTCCAATTTCCGTTGCTGGGCTGGGTGCTGTGATGGCAGCCGTGGCGGGATTATTTAATAATATTTAATCAGTTTGCTTCCGGGACTGGACCACACACAGACGGCGAGATTGTATTTGTATTTTTGTATTAAAAATGATGTGCTAAGCGATTAGATCAGTACAAATGTTCATACATAACACAACATAACACAATAAAAAGTACGAGTATCATCCTACAGATTGACTTCGTTTTGTCATGGTTCTATTTAATGCTATTTCGCTGTTAAAAATTGAAGATTAAAAGAGTCATTTTTGTTATCAATTTAAAACAAATGTAATAAAACATGCCTACATTGCACTAAACTCAGTTCAAACATGTATCTACCCTTCCTTGCTGAAGTAATAATATTCTTCCAAAAGGTCACAAAAACACACGGCTGTTGCAAAAAAACAATCAAGACGCAACCTGTAACTGCACCCTAATTGCATGCATAATGCTAATGAAGTGCACGATTGCACCTAGCATCAACGCTAATGGAATCAAACCCGCTTATTACTTTTTCACACTTTACGCACTTCCCCAAGAGGCTTAAGGCAAAAGAGAAAAGAAAATAAAAAAAAACGGATAGCAAAAGAGAGACGTTGGCAAATTAGCTTACTAGTTGTTTGCGGATGCTGTAACAACACCGACAGCGACAATCAAAAAGCGGCATTCCAATTGGCGTGCCGACTAGCCGGAAGCGGCCAAAATAATGCTGCACTCTTCTTTCGCCGCCTGCTGCAGCCCGCTAAGCCGGAAGAACACATATAGCTCACGCACGCACAGAAACGGTGCGTACCTGTCGATTGATTAGCACCACGTACCGGTTCAGCGGGACCGCACAGCAAGCTCACGGCAGTGGGAAGCGTAAAGCGGCTTATCATCAGATAACATGAATCCCCTTCAATCCCTACCCGAACCTTTGGGGAGGATAGAAACAAAGGGGCAAAGAGAAATAATCCACCCTTTTTCTGTCTCAAAATTAAACCGCACTGACGCATACGATCGGGCCGCTGTTTACGATGCCGCGCAGCTAATGAAGGTTAAATGCGAAAACATGATAAATTACCCCGAGCCCCGAGAAGAAATTGCAGCTTTCGCAGCCAATCGAAAGGGAAGCGCTGCCGTCGTGCCGCCGATGTGCGCTAGGGGTCGGTCTTGCGAAACTGTCGATTCGATTTGAGTTTACGCATTTTCGCACCGATTTCCAAACGGCAAAACTCGTAGTTGGCAACGCCACAAGTGGCAAAGAAACCGCGCCCGAGAGGGTTTCGACTTCCTGTGGCACCATCACCAGCAAAAGTGCCATGCTCATTACTTTCCTCGTCGTAAGTCATCCGGTTGAGGCCCGCGGACGTAATTAGCTCGCAGTGCGCTTGGTCGTTGCCGTTGGGCGCTTGGGGGTCAACCGCACGAGCCGCCCAAAGGTGCACAAAGGCACCCTGGTAGAGGCGGGTATGCCTGCACGAGATAGCCAGCGACCTGTTGCCGGAGTGCCAGAAAGCTGTACCTATTGAGTTTCAATTTCTGAACCTAATCGATTGCAGTTTTATTGAGCCCGGCGTTGTTGTATTACACGCTCGCGATCAGCGAATCAGGAAAGGAGGGGAAAAATGCCCCCATTACGGGGGCAGGGGCGAACGATCAATCGAAGATGTTTGTAATTTTGCTTCCCCTTCCCGGGCTGCACTCTTTTGCCCCTGCAGCCAAACAGCCTGTAGGTGTTTAAAGCGTTAGTTTCAGCATTATCGACAGCCAGGGCCTTTCATCTTCGTGCCGGCGTGCGGCACTCTTCAAAGGCGGCACGGCGGTTGTCGATAAAGATGAGGTCACTTGAAGGGAAAACTTGAACAAGGTGGACGAGAAAGAGAGAGAGAGAGAGTGACAGAGAGAGAGAGAGAGAGAGATGAAGGGAGGAGAAAATTCGCAAAAGATGGCATTAAATTTGCGGGTTTGCTAACAGAGTGGCAACGGTTACGGAAATCTCATCAAGTCAATCATTAGCGTGTTGGGTAAATGAAATGACGGAAATTGGTATGTGAACTGATAGTAATAAAGATTTTACAAGAAGTTTGTTATTATTGTTTTTTGAAAAGCTTATTGTTTTAGAAAAGCATGTGGTAGTGTCCTTTATTAAAGGATAACTAATGTATAAACTTTACTCCTTTATAATCCTTTTGGGTATCAACAATCTACCCCCAATATGACATTAGTTATAATTGTTTCAGTCAAGAAAAGTTTTAAATGTCTAGTTCAATTATTGTTGATTAATCTTCATAAGCTTTTTTCATAAAACGAAATATGTAACTCCTATGTAAAAATTAGGAAAATTTAACATATACTACAACATCCTTTAATGGCCGGTCTTGTGGTACAGTCGTCAACTCATACGACTTAACCACATGCCAGTCATGGGTCCAAACCCCAAGGATTGTTGAGCCAAAAGAAGAAGAAAAAGAAAACATCCTAACAGACTTCTTCTAAACAGATCCTTGTAAATGTCATAAAATATCTAAAGAATTGGTCAATCATGAACGATCTACAAAAATAATCGAATATCATTTTTAATATCAAAAGCTAGGCTTCTTTCAGCATTTTAAAATGATAGTCTGAGAATCATACAATTACTTATGGTTTTGGTAGATCGTTAACTAACTTGCATTTTGTTTTTTGAAATTATTCTACCAAATTATTGAATCAAGTACACGATTAAGTATCCTTCAAAGCCTCATATACACTGTTTAAATTTCAAAAGGATATGCAAAAAGCAACATTTATACATAATTACTATCACTTCACTATACTATCACGGATCAAATAGGTCAATGTAAAAAAAATCTTCATAATGCATGCATTTAATAAAAAAAATCATGAAATTCTGGAGTTACTAGAGCTAAAATGTACTCTTTTAGTAATTCGTATGAATTATTAATTGCTTTTATTTTAAAATCGTATCGGTCTATTTTTCATGATGTACCCATGTTCAATAAAACATAGACATAATATAAAAAACCAACAAAAAAGTAGAATTTGTGGATGAAAAACATAAAAAAGCAAAAGCATCAATAAACGCTATTGCAGTTCAATTATTACCAGCAAACTTGCTGCTTTCAGCGTTCTTATCTGCGGCATAACCACTTAACAGCAGAAAGATGCGTGTGGGTTTGAAGCAGGAATACATGAAGCTGGTAGGTAATTAATTTCTTATCTACGCTCTATTCGGCGATCCCCTTGGTGGCGTTAAAGCGTTAAGATGGCGGCTCCTATTGAGATCTATTTTTATGACAGCTAATGGTATATGTGCGAGCGTGCGTGCGCTTGAGGGTGGTTACGTTTACTGGTACACTGCTAGAGTATTTATTTTTCACTGCCGACTGTCTCTACTAATGCTCACGGCGCACGAAAGAAAGCAGCAGCACCAACTTAACTATTTGCGCGTCCAGAATGCGCGAGCGTTGCGGGAGAGAGTCCTGCATCGTGTCAGGGATGGTAATCATCTGGAGATTGAAGTGTTCACGCCGCCCAAGAGGTACAGCCCCAGCAGTTCGATCAGCAGGCTGGTTATGGGCCACGAAAACAAACCAGGGCGCGTACCGGGCGCGCTGTCGATCGTAAGTGGCGTCCAACTCCGTGGAGAGTGTTCTTGAGAAATGTTCGATCGGCAACGTCCAACATTGCTGGTCAGCTTGGTCCATCCAGGCAGGTCAAGATAAAATAAACGATGGTTTTGTGCAAGATGTTGCCAGCGGGAACCCGTGCATGGGTAACTGAAACCAAACAGCGCTTCAAGGGGTGAAAAAACGAACCATCTAAAGAAAAAAACACGAACGGAAACAGGATGGAAAAGAAAATCACGTCATCTGGATTCGTGTTCATGGGCTAGAGGCATGGCGCGTGTATGTGTGTTTGTGTCTCTCGTTACCGATAAGCAGCTGTGGGGCTTATTTATTTTCTTCCATTTTCCAGCACGGCCCCTTTTGCCGGTCGACCAGTTCGGTTTGTTGGACTTTATTGATATTGCACCACAGCGCATTTAGCGGCGGCTTAATCTCGAGCGGCATCACTACTGGCCAGGCGAGCGGCTCTTTTGCGTCCACGCCATAGGAATGTCCTGTGATCACGGTAAGAGCTGCAGCAGCGTGGTCGTACCCAAAAGTGACTCGGAATGACTCCGGGAACCATCCGTATTTATTGAACGAATAAGCAACGGTGCCCGGAAATCAGATCATCCCGAAGCGGCTACCAAATAGCGTGACTGTGTGTTGTAGTTGGTTTGTTTCGTTTTTGTTTCTCTTCTTTCTACATCAAGGAAATGATGAGTGTTTTTAACGATTGGAACGTTGGCAAGTTAGAGCGTCTATTTTTCTTACGCTTTCCACCATCTGGAAAGCGAAGGGGTATGGAAAATCGTTTTTTGGTAGAAAGGGGAAGTCTTGTGAACCAAAGAGCATCGAGAATAGTTTATTTTGAATAAGAAGATGTATAAATTATGTGAAAAAAGATAAGCGCCATATTGGTCCCGTTAGTAGCGTTGCGCTGAATGCGGGTTAAATTTGGTTGAAAAAATAGTTTTGCTCAGGTTGCGATTTAAAATGAAACGTTTTTACTTATTTTGCTTAGTACTTGGAATGAAACCTAGCTTGCATGTAGAATTTTTAGCAATGAATAAAAACCATTTCATAAATTTAATTCTTTATGTTGATTTTTTTTTGTTAATTAAAATAAAGATAATAACCTATATAACAACGTGTTTGACGTTTATTGTACTTATATCACGATTATTTTCTTGGATTTTGCTAGTAAAATTCTACAACAAATGGATTTATATGATCTAATATTGATTTCTTATTTCTTCAGTATTTGTTTTCCCACCTTAATCCCTGTATCAAACTTTCCTAAACTATTTCTTTTTGTATTGAATGAAAAGTCAAGTCGTCGATGTCATATGAACCAAAAGTATTCTTGTATTTGTAGCCAGGCGGTTTGTTAGAACATCTGTAAAGGTGGCAGTAGCATGTAACAAAAAAAGTAAAAATGAACCTTTTTTGCATGTCTTTTATTTTTAAAAGGAAACTTATATGTTATAAAGTATGCATTAAGCATACTTAATATAATATAAGCATAACTGATACGACTTCCTATTAAATAATTGTAATTTATGCACCTTTTGTGACCTTTATGAACAATAATACACGTATAGTTGTAAATGGTATAATTTAAACTGGTCTAAACCAGTAAAATGTCATACAAGCACTGTATAACCTTGCCCAACTGACTGTTAGACACAGTCAGTTGCTTAACACAGCTGAGCTTCGCGCATTCACTCTCTTCTATTTCAACCGTAGGTGATAAACACCTAAAACAAATTACCACGACTCATTATTTTATGTAGGACAATTTTGTATTATTTAAACATTTTTCTTAATTTTTTTTCTCAAAAAGTTTACGTATAATCACTTTATAACGTTGATATACAACACTTGGTTGATTGCTTCATGTGGGAAAAGATCGTGTAGTTAGCAATTCTTTATCGCTATTCATTAGGGTGTTTGGCATTTTCTTGAGGCAAAGGATGAAGTATAAACTTTGCCTCGGCCTCTAATTAACTCACCAAAATGGGGAATTTCACATTTTAATGTTTTGGTGGAAATACTGGAATGAATTTTACGTATGATTTTGATTTAAATTAATTTTTGTACTAAGTTTGCAATAACTGTGCGCCTACAAGATCAAGATTCATTTAATTGCTTAAAGTACATTACTTACAATTAGATGTGGTCTATTTTCTTCCCCCTTTTTCCAAATTCAAATTACAAAATCAACCTTATTCATTGCTATTCATGACAAAAAATCCACCCAATGTCATTAATTTACTGCTACAGAAGCTAGACTACACTTTGGTTGAAACTTTGATCTCAGGTAGGAAGCCTTCTAGGTCGTAATCTTGCCCTCATTATTACCAGTTTTCAAGAATCTTTGCTTCTCAAGCTCTCCACTACGCCATGCTATAAAGCTGTAGCCCAACACGTTCGTTCGCATGATTCACGTTTGCCTCACGTTTTTACTGCTACGCACCCGGAAGGAGAGCATAAAATCATAAATAGTTTGATTCATTTGTTTATTGTGTGCTCAGGATTTGGAGCGCTTCGAGAACGAGCAAACGGGAACGTTGTTTCTGGCTGCTGAAAGAATTTCGAGCGCGGAATCAACTTCTAAGCGCGGTTCTGTACCGCAGTACCAAAAAGAGGTCCATGGCCGAGGGTTTTCTTACGCCGTTTCGGTGACAAAATGGAGTTATGCACCGTGCTTTACAAGAGTTCGTGCCTGTGTGGCTGCGTGTAGCCTACAGTCAAAGCTAAGGTGAAGAAACCCTAGCGCGCGCGTTTGTGGCGCGTACTCTATTCGTCGGGGGGCAAACAAAACACGAATCTTACACAAACACACAAACCGCTGACACACCAGAAGACGCAGGAGCCACCGGAGAAGGAAGTGATCGTAAATCTTTCCGGTGAGTGGTTTATGGTCTGAAGTGTAAATAAAGGCACCCCGGCCCAAAAGCCCCGACCCCGTTGGAAGGCAACAGCAGCGGTAGGAGCGGTCGCCGCCAGAAGGAGATCACACCTTTTTCGGGGATTGTTTTCTGGGTAGGCTTTTGAACACGCCAGAGACGCTCGGGCTTCACAATCGGTCATGTTGTGAGTACAATGGTTTACCGGTGCCATTCTTCTTCTTGTTCTCCTCCTCCTCCTCTTCCTCCGAGCGATTGGGATCGGGCGGGTAAAGGCAGCATCTTTGAAAAGCAAAACGCAAAACCGCATGCTGTGGAGTGTGAAGAAGAGTGATGCTCCTTGGCAGTGGCAGTTGGCTGGGCCATGCCAATGTCCACACAACACACCACACCACACCGGCACGTCTTCGAGGGGTGTGCGTATAATGTGCAAGCTTTTGATGCGTCACCTAGGTTTTGCGTTGCGCTTTGCGGTGTCGCGCTTGGCATCTGGGCAAACCCAGGAAGGACAGACAAGAAGAAGAAAGCACACATACACATAAACACACCGATCGGCTGACTGGAGGATGGGATTGTTAATTTGATGAAAATGGGCTTGGTAAGTTGTCACTCGGAGCCCAGTGCCTGGTTGAATGGCGGCCGCTGGCGGTCTCGGCTGCCGGAGAACTAACGAGGGCTCCACCCGTTGACAGATATTAATGGAAGTTGGCTGGGGTAGCCGTGTGCCGTGGGTAGAGGCCGATGGAACTGGATCGATACAGTGCTTAGAAACCGTTGGAACGGTACCTTTAGCTCGTGCCAACGATGAATAATACTACGCACGGAATGGCTCAATACGATGGTTGTTCTTTTTCGTAGTCGACAACTGCAGTCTTGGGCAGTGTCAGGAGAGACTAGGAAATGAGTTTTTATTTAAAGTAACATCTAATTCAAATTTAAAAAAGCTAAAAAACTAGATGCATTATTGAAAGGAGGACTACACATAAAGTGTTTCAGTGTCAGTTTCCAATGTGTTGTGCATTATTTACTACTCGCGAGTTATTTTTCAACAACTGCCATTTATTTTATTTCAGTAACAATGTGTTTTCAGTTTTCCTAAACGATTTTCAACGCGTAACAAAGCGCTGTCACACTGTATCCAGATTGAGAAGATGAATAGTGTTTTTCGGAGTTGAACCTTAAGATACAAATTGTCAAAAACTTGAGGTCCTAATATCACGAAATATTATATATATTACTAGAATAGAATACGCCTGCATGCTAAATAACTTTAGATGCATAATTACACAAGTCCTATCTCAAGGACTTTGTTGGTATTTTATCTTTAATTCTGCTGAGTAGATGTTTTTATCTCTTAGGACTCTTAATATTCTACCTCTTCTTCTTCTTCTATTTGGCGTAACGTCCTACGCAGACATGCCGGCCTTTACAGGCTTTCAAAACTTTATATACTTAATATTCAACTATCCGTCTCTTTTATGATCCTCATGGAGTTTGTTGCTTTATCATATCCTCATAAAGTTTGTTGCAAGTTATTGTATTACAAATTCAAACTCTTTTTATTAGTTTATGCGGGGGCGGTCCCGTGGTACAGTCGTCATCTCGAACGACTCAATAACATACCCGTCATGGGTTCAAACCTAAAATGGACCGTCTCCCCATAGCAAGGATTGACTCTCTGGCTGTGTGGTAATGAATTAAGTTTTGAAAGCCCGTATAGGCCTGCATGTCCACGTAGGACGTTACGCCAAATAGAAGAAGTTATTAGTTTATGCTCCAGATTACTCCGTCCGTACCTAGGCTGGATATTAAATACGACAATGTGAATAACGATGGTCAAATATTCCAAGCTTGAATTATTCTTCTGGAAATTATAGTTTTGGTTGTGTACATTTAAAATATGTATTGATATTTAAAATGATTTGATTAGAGATACTCGAAATTAAATACCTATTGTTTGAATGTTAAAAAGTATTTTTAAAGGTGCGAAATCCTATTAAAATAAAATAAATAATGATTCTTCAACTTCAAATTTAAATTGTTTATCAGTTGTTGCGCGATGATGAAGAATACCGTAATGAAAATAAAGCTTTTTTTCTTTAAGATTATTGAAGATTGAAGAATTATTTTTGAATAGATATAAACTTATTTATTTATTCCATACACTACACATGTATAGGAATAGATATTAACTTATTACTATAAAAAAACATTGTTAGTTACTATAGATTTATTAAGTTCAATGCTATTTTTCTACTCTATATTTTAAAGAATTTGGCATGTTTTGTTTTGTCGTAACAGCTTTACAACATAAGCCATTTATTTTCAAAATTCGATTATACCTAAAAAAAACTAAATCTTATATCTGTGTTAGAATTTTCCAGTGCCACCACCAACCTAACGTGCCACACGTTCGCGTTCCGAAATTTGGCGCGTAGCTACAACAGTCTTCGACCCCTTACCGCCCATCCGGTCGATCGACCACCGTTTCGCACCGTCGCGCCATCACGCTGTTTCCGCTTGATGTGGCTCGATTTTATCCCGAGAAAGCTTGTTCACTTTGGTGTTTATTTGCCAATGGTGCCTCTCTCTAAATACCATCCCCAGCTGCCGTGCCCCGTCGTAGCGTTCGGCGGCGTGTTCCCTCCACCTTTCGCCACCAAACGGATGGAACCTGTTGGGGCGCGGCAACGTTGAACCGTCCCGCACACAGGGGAAAACATACTTAACGAATGAAGAAATCAGCTACGGCGCTCGCTGAGCTAAAAAGGACGAGACGCGCCGTTAAATGTCGCCTCATCTTCGCACCTCGAAATGAGCTGCAAGCAAAGTGACAACCGGCTGACACCGTTGTACGCCGTGCGTCTGTTTTCATGGTATGTGTTTTCATTTTCGCAAAAATGTGATCATTAATATTCCCGCCCGTTTAGCACCCGTTCCTCTGCTTGGTTCTTTTGCAGAAGCTATCTTCACGTACTTTTTTGCTGTTGTTGTGTGACTAGCACCATCTAGCGACAATTTACCTCACGCTAGCGAGGTCGTTAAAAAGTGTAAAATGTCGATCGAGGCCACGCTTCGGTTACGGAATTTCGGGCACGTAGCGGTAGTAAATGAACGCCAGAATCCTTCGCTTGGAATGCGTACACACATACACACACTGAGAAATGTCCTGCTCCACCGGGGAGCGCTGGTAATGCTCGCGAAATGTGAATGTTAATTTTACGAGACGCGAAGAACACATTAAAAAACTCTGTGGCTCTCGAAAACACGGTTTGCCATCGTCGACAGAACCGTTTTCGAGGTAATAATAATGGGGTGTTGGGTGAAGCGATGGCCGCGAACGAACACGGGTTGTTGAGAAATGGTGCTGAAAAATGTGTTTGAAGCGTATTCGAAGGGGGAAAGGGTACAAGAGGGGGGGTCTAGAAAGAGGTGACTATTGGAAACGTTATCTGCTAGGAACGATGGGGTGTTATGCGAAGAAAAGCACTAAAGCACGCTATGAATATTGAAATTTATTTTAAATGTTTTCTAAGTAAGAAAAGAGTAAGAAAATGTTAGCTCTTATAGTCAGTAAACATAATCAGCCATACCGGTGAACTCGTTCGACGAGAAACATTCGTCGCTCATGAGTGGACAGGGTTGTACCACTAGGTTGACCAGTACAAAATCTATACGTTTTTCTAATTTTTGATCTAGAGGGCTATGAAATGAGTGAAAATGAGCGTCGCGGCGAACGTTCCCAGGAACGAACGAGTTCGCCGGTACGGCTGAATATAAAACAAAAAAACGAATGATAAAAATTTATAAATAACACAAAAATAAAAGAAATAAAGGGTAAAAGTGAAATAATTGAAAAGTGAAGTGTCAAAATGATATAATAAAATCACTAGTGATATATTTTGAATAAAAATTTCTAATTTAAAGCATCATTCATCAGCTTGAAGCAATACAAAAGCAAATTAAGATTGCAATCCGGGTGTCAAACTTAAGGCGCTCACCAGTGTAAGCGAACGAGCAGGTGAGTGGTGAGAAGTGAGACTGAACTCACGCGTCTCACAGCAGTGTGAGATCAGAACTCACACACGCGAGAGAGTAAGTGAGCGCATTCTTCCACGCAGTAGGCGGAGCTATGAGCTAGCCCTTCTCGTTTGTTTTATTGCGTGGAACACGAGAATGCAATTTTCATCCCACAAGGAATAGAAAAAAAAACACAAGAAGAAAACAAGAAAATCTCACTATCTTGAAATAAGTGTTTTGCTTTGTCGGGGCCCTTCCCAACCGTGCAGCTGCGTGGTTGTGTGCGTGTGTAAAGCCATGTCAGCGCTGTCCGTTGCGCTACCCTACCGAACGAAATATGCTCCCCTTATTTAGGATTGGGGGGTAGCTTTGAATGGACACTACCACCAGCGCACGTCAATCCACAGCCCACACACACGCACACGACTTGGAAAAGCAACATTGCTCGGAGCAGTTTCTGCAGTGAGAAGAAATACAGCAGCAGCAGACAAAAAAAAAAGAAAAAGCAAAGAAACCAAACTCACCAGTCCCCCCCCACGGAGGGCAAAATTGTTTGTGTATGGTTTGCGCTTCGTTGTCGCTGGGGCCGTTTTGCTGGTTGCTCTCCTCGCACGGTACGCGAACGCGAAGAGCGCACCCTGCGAATGGCGGCCATGATATGCATTCTCCCTTTGCAGTTTGCTTGCTACCGGCGCACACGTAAGCACACGTACGCAGCGAACGTACCCGTATCCGCGAAAAAGGTATCCGCGAAGCAAAAACTACAACGGTGCGGAGTACGTACGAGCTAGACGCGCGCGCGTGTGTATTATTTTACCCTGTCTTGGGGCAGTTTGCCGTTTGCGTATGCTTTTAAGGGTGTGTGGTTGTTTTTATTTCTCCGTTGTTTTGGTACCGAATATTTCACACATTCAGCGTCGCAAGCGTCAAAAGTAGAGCAATTTTTTTGTTCGACATCTCTGCTGATTTTCGGTTGCGTGAACATATAAACAGAAAATAAATAAATAAAATCCGGTTTGGCAGCGATTATCAGTGTGGGCAGGCGGAGTGGTGACCGCGCTCGAAAAGTTCCATTAATATTTGACCCCTCCCCCCCTCCCGCTAAAGTTCTCCAAAAGGAAAATGGCTCGCGGATGTGTTGAAACGATTGGCTTTGGCGCTATCGAGTGGTTCGGTTTCTATCGGTGATGCTTTGCTGTGCTCTATTGAATTTTTCGCTGTTTGAAGTAGAAAACATACCGAGAGGTGATTGTTCGTTCTTGTGTTGAGTTAGAGGTTTGGAAATAAATAAAGAAAAATATTCAGTTCCCGCCTGTTGACGCGTCGAGTGGTGCAGAAGTGAATAGTGAAGAATTGTGGTGTCTGAAGTTCTGGGGGTAGAAGGAAGAAACAAAACAGAAAAAACATGTTGCTAGGAACGCAAACACACGCAGGAGCGGCTACGGTGGCAGCGGCTGCAGCTGCAGCAGCAGCAGCACTGGTTGCATCGAAAACAGGAAGCAGTGGGACAGATTTTTCAATCGCCGCCATTATGGCACGCGGTGGCAACAGCTCGAGCCGGGAGCCATCGGAGCGAAGCAGCAGTAAGTTGATCGGGGAGCGGGCGGTCGCACCAAAAGTGCGTCTCAAATGACTTACAGAGGTTTTAGGTTTTAATTGGAGAGAATGTGACGAAGATGCTTTATCATACTAACAACTAGCATTTTCAATTAATTATGATTTTCTAAGGATTTTTGTCAGTATTTTTCTTAATGATAGAGGTCGTAGTGAACGAAGGGCTAGGCCTTCAGCTATGGTTTACTGTTGAAGGCTCAAAATGTAGTTGCGTTACAGCTTTCTCGTTTGTTTCCTGACCAGCAAACCATACGCAACATTGGTTGTGCACGTTGATTGAAGGCAACCGAATCGAACCGTAGTGAAACATTGTTTGAAATTGGCACGGATTTGCTGCGAACAGACAAACATGTTGTACGCTAATATGAAGTGAGCATGTAACGAACACAGGGAAGTAATGCTTAACATAAGTTATACACAATTATACTAATTTCAAACAAACAAAATTTGGAAAATTTGCGTTGAATTCATTCAATATACTAAACAAATTTATGGTTTTTATTGGAATTTACCGATGTTTAACTAAAAACTTCCATTTCACCCAAAACGAGCAAAAAAAAAAAAAAACAATCTAAAGAGAAAATTTAACATTCAACTTTGTCATCATGCTGCATCACGCAATCACTAGCCCGTGAAGAGCGTATTTGTTTAACGCTAGTCACCCCACAAACATTAGTTTTTAACTCTTTTCGGCATAGGAAAGACACACACACATATACACACAGCAGAATAAAATCCAATTTGGAGCAATCATCACACAACTCGACACCGAAATGAGTTGTGGCGTACGGTCGTTCAAGGGGGAGTGAAACAAAAAAACGGTTAAGCTTATGCAACTCCAAAGCATGTGTAACCGTTAGGGCATCTGAAGAGATCAAACGAGACAAGAGATCAAAGGGAAATGGTGGTTGAATGGGGTTTTGAAAAACATGTCGGATGTGTTGTTAATGGCTGTTCGATTTGATTTGTATTAAAATGAAGACATAAACCTTGTTTTTTTCTGATTTATAATTTATTTTATACATATTATGATGTAAGCACAAATGAAATTTCAAGTTTTTGTTGATTTAAGTTAATCAGTTCTTTTTGTCCAAAAGAATGAGAGATAATGATTAAAGGCATAATGGGTAAGGATATTGATTTAAAAGTAGTATTCAAATATGGAACTATTCATAAAAGTAGCATTAATTGAGCCTAAACTATTGAAAATCCCATTCTGAGAAAAGCATCATTTTCATGTAATTGATAGGAAATATTTGAATAAAAAAAAACGATTTTCTTCAATTTAGCTTTAGCAAGAGCTCCATAATATACCACCGTTTTTTAGGCCATTGCCTTCTTGAGTTTTGGTAAGCTTTGTCCTTAAAACAACTTCTTTACCATTATTCTTTTCCTCCCTGACATCATATACAATGTAATATTGATGCATTTTCCGTCACACGTCAGCAATTGCACAACTTCACTGCATTAACACACCATGTACTCTCGCCACGCTCCTTTACGCTAATCGGAACAAATAGTGCTCATCCTAATGCGCTAATCTCGATGCACTGCAGCCTATGGGTACATCATGAACGGGGTAAAATGACGCCAACAATTTACACACCCTAATGATATGTTTGCTACCGAGCACAGGGGTAGTTTTGTAGTAGCAATCGATGCCTCGATATCACAGATCGCCTGATCGCGATAGCCACCACTATGTCACGATGTGTGCTGGTGTTTTGTAACGTTCAATGGTTGTAATTATTTCTTCCACATTGAAAGCCGCCGAGGGCCTGTTTGCTTTTGGGTACTTGTTCTGAAAGCAAATGCGTTGCGTTTGAACTTACCTTAGACGTTCAGTGTATAGAGAATATTCATTTTAAAATGGCTGAAGTAAGCAATGCAGAAGCATGCGAGGAACACAATCGTTTGGCATTGGTAAATGAGCATTAGTTGTCCAAACGACGCAATTCGCAATGCTTGAAAGAGCGTCCAACACAGAACAGGGTGAGTAAGAGGAAGCAATTTAGGAAAGCTTCCTGTTTGCAAAAGGGAAGCACTAAAAAACAAAATAATAAAAACACGAGTATGAATTATAACCATTGAAAAACACGTTGAGAGGAGCGTCGGCATACTTTTCAAGACGAAGTTCATGGTGATGGGAATAATTTTCAGACAATCTGTACATCAAAACCACAAGCACCGAAATGCTGTGAAGGTATGCTGCTTTCAAGCTGAGAATGTCTTGCCTTACCTTTGTGCAGTTTGGCTTGGCTCGACGACGCTGTTTCATGCAAAGCAGCGCAATATATTTTACCTTTTACCCCGTTGTCTTAATGGAGTAATGGAAGTTTCTGTTTGTGGCTACTGTTTGTGCAGAACCATTCTCACACTGAAGATACCGATTTTACTGCACAGAGGGAGAGAGAGAGAGAGAGAGTTAAACGCTCCCCTATCCGTGTCATAAAGCGAGATGCCTGCCGGGTTCGGCTGCGCGATTGAATGAGATCATGATTTACGGTCAGCCTGGCAGCCCTCTGTCTGCCGCATAATGGCGACAGCAGAAACTGGGTGAAAATGAGCTGCTCATGTTTCTCATCACCATGTCATGTGCAGGAAAGTGGTTGGGTGTTGCTGCTGCTGGCCTTTTTGGTTGACGGGTTGATTTGTGTGTGCTGCTATTTGTACACTGCTGGCGATATGGGGTTGTTGTTGTTTTTGTTTTCATTTTGGGGATGGTTATCATTTCGCTGTGATGCGTTGATTTGCAGACGCGAATTTTCCGGGACCATTGTTTTGCTCGGCGGTGGTTTCTATTTCTCATGATGAAAGGGGGTATTGAAAGTGGTGTAAGATTATGTGCAAGTTTTCTCTCTATATTACAGTTGCATCCGTTGTATCAATACGATATGTAGATCCTTTGGGTGCCACAGACTTTGAACAAATCCTAAGCTCTTGGTCCTCAGGGTTGTCGAATTCAAGATTCTCTGAAGTTGTCGAATTATTCTTAAGAAAGGTACTCACAATTCCTTTTTGTTTAGATCTCAGCCGTACAAAACTTCTCAGGAAACAGGTATTTACCATGTTGAAAATACTTCAATCAACCTTCTCGTTGGACACTTGAGTGGGGCCTAAATTAGTGTGGCAGGTTAAGGCTTCTATTTTTTATCTGGTTTATCTAACAAATATATTTTAGGGTCTATGAATATCAAACACAGACAAATCCAATCCAAATTATGTAATAATTGTACATCGGTGAGGTATATCAATATACATAACGAGTTTTTGAAGACATATACGACCTATGTGTGGTTTTTAGTGAAGATATGTGAAGTCACCAGTTAAAATATGCAATCAAATTATAAAAAAAGTCATTTTGAAAAGGAATATAAGTCAAACATCTAGACAATCATGCTTGTGACCTTGTTTCGAGAACTTTTAAAGAATAGGTGACTTCTATCTATTATAATTTAACAATACCATTTAAGGTACACTATGTGATTTGATGAAACTATTAAATTAACATCCTGTGGCAGTTTCTTGTTTGTGCAATTGCTCTCACCTTGTTTGATTATTCAAGACGAGCATTCTTTATCATTAGGTTTATAGTTTTTGAAGGATGATTTGTATAATTGATTAATATCTGGAAGTAGTATTCATGACATAAAATGTTTTAAAATTAATTAGCAGAATAATAGGTTAAACTTACATATTGCTTTGCATACAAAATTACAGTAAGCATCGTCTGCTGATGATTCGTATGGGGAAGTTGATAACGACAAATATTTGATTAAAAAATAGAAGATTTTAGTCGCAAAACTGCTGTATACTAGAGCCAAGAACACAATTTGAACCTTGTATTAAATTGATGCATCAAATACTAAACTTTATTATGTAAAGGTTGGTTTGATTCAAACATTAAATGACTGTTTAAAAAGAAGATTTGTTGTGTGGAAAGAATCAATTCAAAACAAAACTCTTGTCAAAACCAGAACCTACCAAATTCAAATAGAAAAAGGAAGCTGTTGTGATTCATCTACAAGCAACTTTGTGTGTTTTGAAAAGCTTTAAATAAATGCATGCCCCAACTACTGACCGATCCACCATTCGGTATCCACACCAATTTCACTCCGGTCTCTGCCGAAAATAATAAAATTGTATTCTCTGTTAACAAGCTTCTGCCTACACACCGGAGCGGGCAATAAACCATCCACCATTCCGTTTCCGATTGATGACGGATTTCGTCTGCGCCGGTGAGCGGATCATAAAACAGCTACCATCCTCCATGGCACGAAATGAACAAGCGGGCGAAATCGTACGTGGGCGAGCAGAGGGAGCTACGTTTTCTTGGAGCGTTCTTGCGTTTTTGTTGCTGTGTTGTTGGCAAATTATGCAGAAAAGTATCTATCAACTATTCATCACCAGATGCGATCGATGTCGCCGTAAGGGTCGTGGTTGTGGTTTCGGGTGGCCGTGTTTGGGGTGTGCGTGTGTTTTTTTTTTATTTCCCTTTTTTCCTCTTCGATTCCTCCAAAAACCGTTTAACGTATCCAACTTGTCACCTTCCGTTGTGGGTTCCTCGTCTACCAATGGCGGCGGCCTGCGTTCACGTGAAATGTGAAACGTGAGTCAATCTTACAGCTTCCCCAAAAACGCACTGTTCCGACGAATGTTCGTCATTTCCTTGCAGGGGCCACCACTTTCGGCAGCCTAGGTCTGGTACTAGATTTCATCGTGCTCTGTGTTCGGTTCGGCTGCTTCCTTCTCCCGAAAACTTCACTTTGATAGTGATGGTGGTTGTGTTGTTGTTGTTGCTTCATTCGTCTCCGCCGCCGTTGATAATTTACGACAGAAGCCCGGAGTTAATCCGTTAGTTGTCATAAATTTCCGGCCACCATCCGTGACGATGCCGGCGAGGCGTTCGTTTTCTATTTCGTAAGCCGAAATATGCGCCCGCCGTCCGTGGATTGAATTCTGCGATGACGCGTTGATGTCACGCGTGGGATAAAATGTGTCCCCGCGTGTGCGCTACGTCTTAAACTGCTGCTCGAAACCGGGGGAGGGGAAGTGTCGGGGAGATTAATAACCGATCGTGTACGCTTTTGCGCCAGCTACCTTACAAAGCGACGGGGTTGATATTTTGCTGACGAAAAGCTTCCCCTTTCCCAGCTTGCCGAGTATCCCCCAAGAAAGAGTAAGAGAGAGAGAGAGAGGGAGATTGTTTTCCATTAGCTAAGACAACAAGACCTTTCATTGGGTGGAAAGATAAGACGCTGACGGGTGCAGTAGTAGTAGTAGTAGTGGTAGTTTCGTGAATATGCGCCCCGGATGGGCTGGTGGTTGGTGGATGGCAGGATAATTTAGATGCGAAGTATGAAGTGGGTTGGCACGCAAAAAAAGGCATTGGCGCTCGTTGTTTGGCGTATGGTTTGCGTGCGCCCGTGTGTCTGCTGCCGCTAGATGCATGTTGAGCCGTTTTGTGCGTGCTGATGGTTCGGTGCAACAAATGCATAAATTAATTTAAAATAGATTATCGCCTTCATTAGTGCGTCAGACAGTAATTAGGGTTGATAGTGCTCGGTACCGTGCCAAGCAGTGAACACTGGCGTAAGTTCACAGTGAAGGAGCGCGAGAGTGTGTGCGCATCCGAAATGGGATTTGCGTTGGTTGGGTGGATAGGAAAGGAAAGGACGGGATATTGGATCATGTCTGGGGACTTTGAGGGTTTGTACAAACGGCTGTATATACGTGAATTACATTAAAATTGAGTTTTTAAAATTGATGAAAAATATAACGTATTTTCTGAATGCTGGAAAATACAATTTATCGACTGACATAATATCACTTATGTACGGATTATCTCATAGTACAGTTTTTGGATTTATGTACAAGTTCTTATGAAATTCAATCAGATTTCTTTTCTTGGCAAATTATAGTTTCACAAAAATTAGGGAATCAATGTTTATTTGTAGTAAACAAAAGTGTCTATGTGCAGAGAGCTTTAGCTTTAAAATTATAATGTCTTATTGCTTTCCTATACGTTTCTTTTTCTCACAACTAAACGATTTTACACAAACAATTATATAGTCAAAGCTCTTTTAAAGATTTTTGCATAAACCATTTTCAACCAAAGTTTTGTATTTTGTGTGTCATATTTATTGAACTTGAATATCCAACTTCTGCAAGTTTACAAACTATAATTTACACTTCACAACTAAAATAGAGAAAATGTTAAGACTTACACATCACAACTTAAAAGGTGAGGGAAAGGAGCCACACTTAGATCTTAGATCATCTTCATCTTGTTTGTGGTGAAATTACAAAGGACATTATTACCTAAACACCAGGAAAGTCAATTGACGTAAAGGGATTGCTGGATCTGAAAATTGTTGATTAAATTTCAGTGTTCAATAGTGACTTAGGTCTTAAATCAACATTTAGCGCATGACACAAGAATTCTTTATTCTTCAGTTTTTGTATCATATCAAAGAGTATTTTTGTTTAGATTAATAAGAGCATGCTTCCTGTGCTTAAAGGATACGCTATGGATTGTATTTATTGAAAAATTTCTGTAAACACTTAAACTATCCTTAGAATAATAAAATCAAATGTTTGTTACGGACATCTAAAGGCATTAACAACTGGCATGAAGCTTGTTCATAATTCATAAAACTTCACCCACTTCAAAAGCAATGTTTAATTAGAGTTTGTGGTTTTGTTTCGGACCTCGCGTCACAAAATTTTCATCAGCAAATCGATCCACACCACAAATCGATGAGGTTATTTTAAATGTTTACTCAGTCACGGTTGCCGCTGTCCCTTGCAGCAATATGGTTAAGTTAATTCAACCTGCGAGTACGTGCACCAAGCAAAGCAGGGGAAAAAAGAGAGAAGGAAGGGAATGTGGCGTGGCAGTAGCCATCAGGAAAATCAACATAAACACATCGAGTTGTTGGCAGCTCGACGCTAGGAGGTTCGATTAATTGCAACCACCGTGTCACCCGGGCAACGGCAGCACCGAAACCTGTCGAGTTGTCTAATAATTTTCTATTACACGTTTACCGCTACCAGTTGTGTGTGCGTGTGTGTGTTTTGTGGTGGAAGAGACGAAGAAGAGGGAACTACTAATTCCCATCAAACCCAGGTGAGAGATTTTGCGGTGCGGCCAGGGCGGTGCACGCGCGACTCGATCGTATGGTAATTATGGTTTCGGTCGCATCAGGATCAGGCCACCCAAAAACCGGTCCGCTACGCGGTGCGTATTACCACCCTTCGCTGCGTGGTGGTCGAAAGCGAAAAAACAACACGAGCGAGAAGGTAGAAAATTGGAAATTGGAATTGGACTGTGCTCACCTCGGCATTACCAACCTCGGTTTCCCAACTCGTCACAGTCGCAGTCCGTGTTTGTCCGCGTTGATTGAATGACAGCTCGTTTTGGGGTTTTTCGGGCGCAGTGGCGATATGCGAAGAGCGACATGCGGAGTGTGGTGGCCATAACGGTGGCCATAATCCTCCCCCTAACCTGTCGTCTCCCAGTGTCGCGTTTTTGTCGTCTGTCGATCCCGTCCCAAACAGGCTCGTCCATCTGTTGTTGGCGCTGTGCTGTGTGGTCTGTACGGAGACAGCCCGGGCGAAAAAAAAGCGTTAAAAATAGCTGCGTACCACAGCGCGCACGCACACTCGCACGCATTTGTGGTCCTTCTGGGACCCGATTAATACCTCACGGGTAAGTGAAGCGGCAGATCCGCTGGCAGCACTGTTATTATCTATCAAGCAGGTTATTATTTTATCATTATCCATGTGTGTTACTATTGCTCACTTCCTTTTCCCTCACCGAAAGGGCCTCGGAGCGTGGCTAAAAAGGACACCAAAGGTCGGGCCACAATCGATCAGCAACCATTACAGGGGTTGAAGTTTGATGGAAGGTGAGACGTGGAAAGGGATCTTTTTTTTCATTCACAGTGCGTGCATGTCACTAGCCGTCCTTTATGATTTTGTGTCTAATTTTGATAAATTGTATAATTAAAGGGTAATTTCCCCATTCCGATCGCGGATTGCGGTGCAGGGCAGGGAGGCTGGGAAACGGGACGGACCCGCTGCCGGAACAGCCAGCACTTAGGCAAGCGATAATGGTAAGAAGCATCCTTACCACAAGCGGTTGTTGAGGTTATTTATGAAGGGGTTTCCGGAAGGACAGAAATCAGAATTTTTAAGGAACGAACTCGTTCTTACCGTTCGGGCTGGGATGCATTCTTCTCAAACAGCTGACGCTATTTAGCTTTTAAAGAGGCTCAAGCAGTTCTTGGGGTACTTGCAGGTAATGGTGTAAAGGACTATGAGGAAAAGTAGTAATAAACCATGCTTGATTATTGGTATTTTGTAAGCAAAAGGGTTGATCAAACGTCTCATTAGCTGCGCTTGGTTTAAATGGAACCGTTTAGCGAGCAAAAAACTGCTCAAATACGTTTAACAGCGTTTTGAAATTAAACATAGATTTCCGCACGATTTTAAGTTTAATAGATGCGATAATAAGGCATCTAGAATAGGAACCATTTTGCTCCACCATTAACCAGCACACTTAATAGAGCAATCGAGCGAAGGGAAAAGTGTAACGATGTAGGGAAATGTATTCTGTAGGGGAAAATATCGTATCTTACAAAAACACATTGCCCTGCTAACCTTATCGCCTCGCGAGACAAATGGTGATCCTCAAAAAAAGAAGCGCCCTGTTATGCATTAAACAAAGTTTGGTGAGCTTTACTGTTTCTCCCCACCGAACGATTGGAAAGTACACAGTTTTTCCAGTCCCTTTGAGATACGGCAAGGCGAACCCCATAAATCATTCAGTATGGCTCGATGATTTACTGCCCTCGGGTTTGCTGTCTGTGCCGTTCGACGCGAAGGAAAATAATTCCTTATCGTACTTCCTTTGCCCGCTGGTGCGAGAGAGGCAAAGTTTTTCATCCAATCTGCGAAAGAAAGGTATAAGGTAGATGAAGAGCGAAGAAAATGCTCTGGACGCACGGCCGGATGTCTGTGTGGCGCACCGAAAGCGGGAACAGCTCATTAGAATATAGAGAGAACGAGCGCTCGCTCGGCTTGTGTGTGCCGGCATGTATGAAAGTAGCAAACCGCACCAGCGAAGCGAGTTTGTTTCACGGTTAATTAAGATGCAAATTTAATTAGCTCCAACTTACAATTGCGCACCGATGGCACACACACACACACAATTAGCAGGGCCTAGACCAGTGGAGGGTGTGAAAATGAGAAGGTGTAGATAACGTTTGCATCTTCAAAACAAACAGTTTGGGAGATGATTTATCTACAGCGAACAAGCATCTGATAAGTGCACAATGAAGTTGTTTTTTTTCAACACAGAAACGGGATTTTTGTTTTTTCTAGGTCCACTTTCGGTTGGAGATCGATTCCCCGAACCAGATGACGATGTCGATGTTGATGTGGAGCAGTGTAGTGATTCGGAGGCACCGGTCAGCTCGAATCGAACGTCGAACAAGAATCGTTCCTCGCGAACGGGCGCTACATCACCGACGCGTACTACTGGCACTCCATCGGACGAGGAGCGGCTTACTCCAGAACCGGCACAGGTAATTATAAACATCAAACAAAAAACTACGAAACGTCCATTACTACAACGTTTTTTTCCAATTTCTCTCCATAGTCCAAATCAACGATCGTTGGGTCTTGCAACTGTGACGAGATGCGCCCGATACAGTGTCACCTGGAGACGAAGGAGCTGTGGGATAAGTTTCACGATCTTGGTACCGAGATGATCATCACCAAGACGGGCCGGTAAGTTGATGATCTCTCTCTCTCTCTCTCTTTCTTCCCACAAACACATATTCTTTGTTAGAGGGAGCTGTCCTCCATGACATGCACTCAGCACTGACAGTTTGACGGTGTCACAGCACACTGACCTAGAGAGGGCGCTACCGACCCTGGCTACCGAGCACTTTTGACAGCTATGTCAATCACATAGTATGTATGGCGGTCTGTTTGACGTTGTCGGCCCCTCCCCCCCATCCGGCAGCTCACATCTGTCAACAGTGTAGTAGTGAAAAAAAGAAAAGAAAATGGCTGACAAATGTTACATCGAACAAGCTGGCACAAGTGGCAGAAAAGCTAGCACAGCTGGATAGACCATGTGTGGAGTAATACAGCCGCCGCTACTGCAAAACGGTCACACTGTACCCTGTGACCTGTGTGTGTGTGTGTGCCTGTGTGAGTAAATATGCGGCAACGCAAGCACCCAGTAATTGCGGCCAAATGAGTTTGTAATCGGTGGGCAATTAGCACACCCGGCCAGCGCCTAGGATCGGTTTCGGGGTGATCCGCGCCTGAGCGTATGCGTGCGGGAGGGGTACGATGAGACACGTGTCACGAGGTACCGGTCGAGGTCTGAGTACGGAGATGGTGTGTGCTTGATAGGTAGTGCGAGGGCTTGGGTTATTTACAGGCAGGCGTAACAGATTGCGAGAAGCTGAAGTATGAGACACTAATTTTGTAGGCTATTTTGACCAGTCATTTTCAGCCACTGAGAGGCGACATCATGACGTGACTTAGAGGCGTTGTGTAGGCTCAATGCGCGCGTAGAAAGATCACAGTGATCAACCACTCATTTGTGGATCAATGATAGTGTAGAATTATTCAATATTTATGTCGCAAATGTATGCTTTTTCATTTCTGTATGTGTGAATAGGACACAAACCCTTGTGAATGCGTACAGAGCGAAGTGCCCCAGAGGTTCCAAGAGGTGGGCTACGTTTAACGATCCTTCTTAAAGAGATCATGAACTTCCACCAGGCAACAAGAGCATTGTACTGGTTTTATCACCACAACGTACGCAAGGTCAGAGACATCAACGCTACACGGTCAAGAATTATGTCTTGGATCGCTGTAAGTCCACCGTTCTCATTGAAGCGACCCCCAACGCTACAGTCACATCCGTCAGAGAGAAGCACAATCCGCTCGAATGCCCCGGTGTGTAAAAGCGCTTTCCTGTCCCGCTGATCGGTCCCGCGACTTCTCACGCCAGGGTTCGAATTTTCTCAACCGGCTTTGCATGCGCGATGTTTTTTATTGCTTTACGAGCACGAGAGCATGTCAGGTACGTTGCGCGGGGTCCAGCAGATCAACACACGGCTATGGCTTGTCACGATGTACCGGGGTGGCCAGGCCTTGGCTCTGCAGCTCACCAGCTGGGTTGCAAACAAGCGACAGCTTCACACAGCCATCCCCGGGCTGTAAGCTCGTTACCGGTGTTCCGCCCCGTGAGCCGGTTGTTAGGAGGTGTGAAAAACAACGAACCATTCGATCGAACATCGCCCCGCAGCCGGGAAGATCACGGATCATAATCAGGTTCAGGTTTGCGAGCCGGGTTAGGTAAGGTCCCAATCGAAGCAGAGGAACACGGGCCCAAAACCTTGGCCTTGGCCGATCGGGTGATCGGGTCTGTTTTTACAACTTTTCGTCGCCGCAATAAAGCAATAAAATCGCTAATCCAGCCGATGAAAGTGATAAATTTTCACGATGTCAATGCCAATGGCTCATGATGATGCTGATGATGATGACGCTGGATGAGAGGAACCTGCCATGCAATACCGGGTCGCTACATCCGATCCGGAGGGGTTTAAACAGGTTTATCGTTAGTTAGCGGATGCACAACAACACTTTGGTCACCTTTGGCTTTGGGACACACACACACACACACACACACACACACACACACACACTACCTGGAACCCAGAAGGAAACAAAGCGAATCCAACTCCATAGTGTCCTCGCCGTTGGGGGAGTCAGCATGACCACACACACACATACACGCGCGAAGGGGTGCCATAGAAATTCCTTAACACGGGTTTACCGGGGGGTCGTTTCAATTTCTTCGAATAAAATCATAATTTACGGTTCCCGCTTGATTGCCTGCACTGCCCTTGTTATACTCTTTCTCTCTGGTGGACCTCTTTGCCTGTCAGCGGCTGTCGGCTGCCGAGGCCTGCCGTTTCGCGAGTACACTCACGCTTGCCCAAAGGAACGCTGCCTCCCCAGGCGGAAGGTATTGTCGTTCAGCACACAGGGGGAGACGTCGAAAACATCGACCACGGCGTGAAATAAATCAATAAGCATAAAGCAGCAGCAGCAGCAGCAGCAGCACCAGCGAGATTTATGCCGATAGAGTTTCCCCGTTTTGATTTGGTCGGGTGTGTTTGGCGTTGCTTTATTATTTGTATCTCACACTCAAGCCAGTGTCCATCCCGGTTTCGCCAAACAGCCCACAGGGCTTCCTGGAGCGGCTGTGGGGCCGTTGTTATGCGCGACCACGGTAAAGTCGCTCTTTAGCACCACGAGCATCGTGAAGTCGCTTTTTATGAGTTTAACACGTTCTAGTTTATTGGTTTTGGTTCGGCTTAGCGATGAGCGCTTCGTTTGGGACGCTTTGTACGGAAGGTTTGGAAAGGGAGGGAGGGGGCTCCCTTTGTCGTGTCGTTGTCTC
This sequence comes from Anopheles gambiae, assembly GCF_943734735.2. Taxonomy (NCBI): domain Eukaryota; kingdom Metazoa; phylum Arthropoda; class Insecta; order Diptera; family Culicidae; genus Anopheles; species Anopheles gambiae. The sequence goes on along the minus strand of NC_064602.1, from coordinate 12,804,504 downwards.
ATTTCAAAATCAGGTTGAAGGTATTTACTGCATGTCACCGATCCGGGATGATTTTATTACATACTTCAATCGTCACCGTGCTCGGTACAGGTCGTAAGGTGGAGTTTGCTCGTGTTGTGGAGCAGTCATGAGAACTGGGAATTTATTGGCTGTGAACGTCAATGCTGTACAATGGGTAAGCTTTCTTATAAAGGCTGAGACTAGGAATGTGGAAAATAGATATTTTTATTAATGCGAATGGCATGTTAGGTTCTGCAACGCATATCATATCAACGCTTTTTTGCAAAAGAACAAACAAACAAATCAGAGTAATGCTTAAAATTAAAGGGTTTAGCTTTATTAATGCTTTATTAAAGGGTAAAGGTCACAATATAGATGAAATAGTTGATTTCTCAGATGAAAACTGACTGTATATAAGAATCTTTTGTAGTTTCTGAAACTTTTTGGAAGTTTCCGAGTAAATCAGGTTTGCTGGTCCGCAATCTTTGAGTACTCTTGTAGTTTAAGAGTTGATGAGCTTATACATATGAACTTATCTCAACCAGTAACGTTGAATTGCTCAATGTTGAACATGACATGACGAAGTTTCAACTCTATTTAATGTGAAATGTAACGTCTTATAAAAAATAAGAAATGAATGATTATGTACATCAACAAAAACCTACAAGTATGGCAACTGTTTCATCCAATATAGGAATCAAAGGGATTTCTTGTACAAGAAAATATACCCAAAAAATAAGAATGAAAATGAGAACAAACAAATGGATCCATCTAGGGTACTTTATGTTAAAAGATCGAATTATTCATAAGTAATGAAAAAGTTATAATTTATCTTTCCGGTGCCAACACCAAAGTGATCAAATCATTCAATACAGAGGTTCTACACTCATAAACCTTTATGGTAGCCTAAAAAATGAGTTCCAACCATAAGTAAAATAGTAAAAACTACAACATTCACATCGAAAATTCCATCTGCTGCTAGCGCATACAATTTAATTAATTTTCGTATAAATTCAATCTCGTTTACTCCTAGCACATTAAAATCAAAAACCAATGTCTGGTAGACCCGACATTCCCCACCGTCGTAAAATTCCGCGTTTTGTGCTCGTCAGCTCACCTCCTGGGCGGGTTCGCCCGATATAGTTCAGCAAATCGGTAGACTATCGAACACCGCAGCGGTAAAAAGATAAGCTTCGATCGAAATCGCCGTTCCGTCGATCAGCATGTAATTAAAATTAAATTTATGTATCATATTACAAATTAAAAAAAAAAAAAACGCCACGAAGAGAGGCACAAAACACGCAGATTATCATCGATTCGGTGTCGTTCGAAAGTGACAAAACAAGATAATAAAAGAATTCCATCTTCCATTCACTGCAAGCGCGCAGTCGTCGTCGTACGCACATTCCTCCTCACCTTTCGATCGAGGAAGGCGCTGAGCGGGGGAGATGGATGCCGGTCGAGATGATCAGAAGCGATAAAGTCCGTTTTTTCCTTCTTTTCTGTCTGGCCTCTTTGCTTTCTTCTCGATGGCCTGCAGATCGATCTCGCAGGTCCGGTGCGCGTTTCAAGCTGGAGAAGTGACTTTACGAGAAGCCGTTTTATCGACGTTCGCTTTGTTTTGTGCCTCATCTCGTCTTGCCGAAAGCAGCCACGGCCAGCAGCCAACGACGATAGGCCATCCGAGACGATAATCAGTTCGATGACAGGTTTACTCGTTGTTTCCTGTTAATTTTATTAGTTTAATTTCCTTAATTTCATCGAAGCATACGATCGATGTTAGAGCGTGTAGGCTCTGGTGCTGACGGCGGCAGAGTGGAGTAAACAACACAAGACTTCCAGGGAAGTCTCAGCCTGGGCGCACCGCGCCAGGCAGCAGATGACGCGCCTGGCTGTGGGGTTTGCGTTGCTTTAGGCGTTAAACGCCATCACGAAATAAACACCTTCATTTGATTGCATTCAAAGCCCACTTTGACCCCGTCGTCAGGGTGCAGCATTCCTTTTGAAGCGGTCGTAAGAAATTTGATCCAAAAAATCGTTAACCATCGCTGCCAGCCTCCCGGTGGCCACCTCTGTTTTGCCACAGCGAATCCGGTTCAACCAGGCGTTCCAATGGAATGTGTGTGTGTGTCTGAAAAAAGATGACGAAGAGCATACGCGATGCTGGAAAAGAGAGAAGTAAAAAAAAGATCACCATCCAGCGTGCGCAACGTGTCTTGCGCAAATTGCCATCTAGTTTCTAATTAAGACCCTTATTTTTAGACGGCCAACCTACCCGTAACGCCTCATCGTTTGTGCGAGCGAAAATTGCCAACATGAGACCCCGGGGCAAGCTGCTGCTGGGCCAGATCGCGCACAAGATGTGTGACACTTTTGCAAGAAGGGGGCAAAAGAAACCCAAGGCGTGATTATGATTTCATAAGATAAATTTCCGATCATGAATGGACCGCAAAATTACACCACATAAACAATTTATATTCTACCTTTCTGGGGCGCTGGGAAGGGAAGGCTGCGGTGGCAAAAGGGAACGGAAGGGCCAAGAGACCGGCGGGACAGTCGTCGAAGGGTAGGGCAGACGGCGCGTTAAAAATATAAAGAAATGCAGTGCAGTGAGTCCTCCGGTCGGTCTAAGGAGGTTTCCCAGCTTCACACCGACGGGTGAGGTTCGTTTGTGAGCGTTCCCGGTTTTATCCCCGACACTACCACCACACACTGGCAGCAGGCCGGTTATTGCAGGGGGCCGCAAAAATGGCTTTCAGTGCATTAAATAAATAAACAGTCATTTAGTTTGATTTATCTTCCGGTGGCAACAGCTTCTTCAACCGAGCTCGTCCGTCCCGCTGCGAATGCTTCGCGCTGCCATCGTGCCATTTTGGAGGGCATTTTACACTTCTTGGCTTGGTTGGTGGTTTGAGCAACAAAGCACACGGGCTGTAAATGAAGGAAAAGGTGCAACACGGAAGATAAAAGCAGCACATGAGAGAGTGTGTGTTTGTGTGGCACAGGCGACCACAAAAATCGAAAGACAGAAGTTATTGCACCGTGTGCCGTGTGTGAATTGGCACCGAGGAAAGGCACAGCGAACGGCGAAGGCTGGTAAATATTTGCCCACCAATGTCTCATTCCGTCCTCCTCCGGTGTGGCTGTACATAAATTGGAAGCATTTGAATGCCCAACGGAAGAAGCAAGTCCTGGCGAAGGCGCCGGCTGTATCGAACAATCGGCCGTGCTGCTCGAAGGACACACGATCACCTGCCGGCTTGATCGAATTATAACGCTGCGAGTTAAGCGAGATTGATCGAACTCTTATCGATGGTGGACGCCAGCGGAAGGAAACCGGGCTGGGAGAGAGAAAGAGATTAGCCAGCAGGATGGCGTTAGCGCTCAATGAATCCACGGGAACGGTGTGTAGCGAAATACTTTAATGGACACCCTTTACGCGTGTCATTACAAGCTGGGCTGGTGGAAAAATGTGCCGTACAATCGATCAAGCGTTATCCGATGTGTTAATCGGCTGAACTTCCTGGGCGCCGTGTGCCAATGATAACATGGCCATTAAACGAAGAACGCCCGCTTTGGTAGCAGTTCAGCGGTCGATTTACAAGGATGTACCTGTATGATAAGAATCTATATTGTTGATGATAAATCGATGGTCAGAAATGAAGGTGTACGTATGATAAAATAAGGAAGTTGTAGGATCTTACGATACATCTAAGATATTCGATTATAATGCTTTATGAATGTTAAAATAGCAGATGTTAAAATAAATGCTTCACTGACGCTCAAACACAAAAACGGTTGCAAAGTTTATTTTTTGTTATTCTTTATTAGTCTTGCTTTGGTCAACTAAAAGCTATCATACATTGATCGATATATACGATGGTCGTATCAAAAGGTTTGCTCCGAAAAACTAGAGGAAAGTGCATTAATTCTTCTCGATTATCGTATAAAGAACAAATAATAATAACATCAACATATCATAAGTTTAATAAACGCAGTAGTTGTTGATGTTCGTGTACTGTAAGTAACTTGGTGCCCAACGATCAAAGCAATATAATCCATCTTGTATTTGATCTACACATCGTTTTATTCGCAAATTGCTTAACATTTCTGCATGTTCTTAAAGAAATATAACCAAAGAATCATTTTTTAGCTTTAATGTTCAGCTTTTAGTGCCTGAATGTGATCTTACGCTTATGCAAATCAAGCCAAACGCTTCTCTTGTTGAACCTGTATAAATGCACGGCTGGTACCGTGGTACAGTCGTCATCTAGTAAGACCTAACAACATGCTCATCGAAGGTTCAAGTCTCATATGGACCATCCCTACGTAGGAAGGAATGAGTTAGCTTGACTAACTGCTTTTGCTACATGGTTCCAATAAGTCTCGAATGCCTATATAGACCAGCATGACCACTTAGGTCGTTACGCCCAATAGAAGAAGAAATCCATCACCAAAAATATATTTAATCAATATATATTTAATAATATGTATAATTACATTGCATGTAATTTGGAACTAAATAAGTATTTGCTAAACATTTCGGCTATTTTTATCAATTTAAAAAAAACGTCATTCAATTCAAGCAGTAGTTTGATTATTCTTAATGTCCTGTTACAAAAAGTAAACAATCAACATTAGATATTTGTTATTATTATATTTATCATACATTAGATACCTTTATCGAAAAAGAAACTTCATAACGCCACAAGTCTTCCAGAAATATTCGCTTTACTATTATTTTCATGATACTGAAACCTCCTCTAAACATGGAACGAGAATTCAGTGGCTGTGTGATTAGCAGAACGATACAAACTAATTTACAACCTGTTTTCTACGTTCGCACGCTTCCGAAATCATAATACGCACAGACCATCGGACGCGCCGTCGAACGGGGCTGAACCATGAGACTTCCGGTCCCAGGCAGCGATCATATAACAGCACTGCCGGCAATTGTGTTTGTGAGTGGCATCGGCATCTTGACACGATGACTTGATGATCCCAAGGCAAATCCGGATACCAAAATAATAAAAAACAACCTTCCCATAGTTGATAAAACGGATACTAAACGGCTTTTCACTCGCTGTTTGTCTCCACTTCCATCATGTCGTGCTCGCATTTACGCCACCACGACGGGAACTGCTGACAGTTTCTGTTTGACCACGACTTCACCGCTACGATCCAGCATCATATTTTCCCAGACAAAACTGAGCAACCACGGGAAGCGACCGCTTTTTCTGGTGACCGTTCACTTCCCATGACGACTGGCCGTAACGAGAGTAGCGGACAGATTAGGAGCAGAGGATCGTAGATCGGTCAAGTACGAACCTGACACCCACTGACCTCCACCACTCGTTTGTACCGTGAAAAATGAGCTTTCTTCCGAAAAGGCTCCCATTGAAAGCAAGTGAAGTGCGACCAAGCTGACGAGACATTCCTTAGCGGACACCCACTTGAGGGTAATAAATTTTTCCCTAAACAACGTGTGACCTTTTTTTCTATGCTGCGCCGGCTTAAGTTGCGCGAACAAGATCGAATTTGCTACGGGTTGTGCGCGTGGTGGTGGTGTAGTGCAGTGTACAGCCTCAAGCGGTCAGTTGGCAGCTAGAGATGATGTATCTCTTCTTTTACAATAGCACAGGCACCTTGTTCCAAGGTTCCAATGCAAATGTGGCGTTCTTGGACTAGCGGGCATACGGTCCGGAGGCCACCCACCCAGTGCATCGCCGAGCAAGGCCGAGCTATGCAAATGTGCACTCACAGTCATGCTCTCTGTAGAACTTGAAGCCTTCAACACCTCTTTTGCGCGCCCTGGAATGAATTAATCCTACCTGCGACCGAAGGATGGTCGCAAGCGTCTGTAAACGGTTTTATGCGTCTATCTTGCTCTTCCTTCATCTGATCGCGGAATGCAACTAACGGTTACGATACACCTCCAGAGCCTTCTGTGGTGTCTTATCTTATCGTGCAGTCGATAGAAAACACGCTCGTTACATCGCTTCTGTGCGTGCTGCACCGACACGATGGACCGGACCGGCCGATTCGAACCGGTTGCTATGGATGGTAGCTTCCGTGCTTCGAGCTTAATCGCCGAGCGCGACTTTGTACGCGCTCTTATCCGTGTGTTCCTTCTGACCGTGCTTATCGGGGGTCTGGTGTTCCCCGATGGGATGGGGGTAATTTGCCGCAACATACATCGGACACGGTGTTATCGGACGGGCATTTGTTTCACATTTAACACACCCTTTCTTCGGCAGAGAGGGCGCTAAGGGAACTGGGTTGTATGACTGTGTGCTTGGTCGTTGTGATCAAAGGGGACATCCTTCGGCTGCTTCTTGGTGCCAAACAGTGTTGTACCCCCGGTGGTAGATTGCTATCGAACGTACATGCATTGCCTGAGCAAGGAGAATGTTACCCTTGCACGGTGGTGAAATGGTTACTCTTATGGGCAGTATGATGTGGCTAGAACTTAAGAGAAAACATTGGAAATTTAGAGTAAATTTAAAATATCAAAATAATATTGTAAGCATTATTTATCCTTCAACCATCGTTTCAGAGCATGATTCAGCACATGTTGAATTATAAATGAAATATCAAAACTCGCTTCCAACACACCTCTAGGGGATGTTTGTCTTTCGTTCGCTTTCTTCACCATTCGCCAAGTGCTGCCAGGTCTGCCCCAACTGCAACAACTGCAACGGCAGCTCCCCGTGCTTTAAGCTTGCCTTACCGTGCCACCGCAACCGAAAAGGAAGTGAGGAAAATTGAATGTCCGACAGCAAATGGTCATGTTTTTCGGGGTGTAAAATTTATTCGGTGCCGGTTAATTGTACCGCACGGGACGCCACAGCTCAGGTCTCTAATGCGGAGCCGGTGTCCGGTCTAAGCTCTCCAGGACGCCCCGGTGTATCGTAGAGTGGCGGGGGGGGGGGGGGCGGGGATTTCGTTGGTCGGCACTGCAGAACCGTTGGTTTGAACGGATGCCCTTGGTCCTTGCCCGATGGTGTTGAGTGTGTTGCAGTGGGCGCAATGGCGCTAACATTGTTTAAAGGTGCTTTAGCAGGGGCGAGGGCTCGTAAATATCGGTCCTGTAGCTTTACTTCGCGCAAGAATGTGGTTTGTGATTTTGTTTTCTTCTTCTTCTTCCTTAAACACCTCCACAACGTGCACCATCGTCCGTCGTAAATCTTACCTTTTGCTCCGGCCTTTCTTTACACCAGTTTAAAGTGATGATATTTATGCTGGGGTGTCACATTATGCACATTTTTGCGCTCGTCCATTTGCCACACACTCACAACATTGCCGCAACAAGGGAGGCGCGTGAGGTGATAAAAGATTGAGCCTTTTTGTTGCTGTTGGTTATCTGCTTTCCGCGTGTGCGTTTTTTTTTGTGGGGCAGGTGGGCTGGGGGTGCCTTGTGCAAATAAATAAATAAGCGATCGCGATCGTGCCCTTTTTGCCTTATCGTGCGGTGTGCGTGTGTTGCCTGTGCGTGGTAGCTGCTGCTGCTGTGCGGATGAAGGATGCTGTGTGCGGGTGTCCAGCGAGCCAACCCAAATCGATGGCAGTTTTTGATGGTGTTAGCGAAGGGGTCGGAAGCGCAGGGGGTGGCCTGGCACGATTTATGTTTCGACCGATCATAAATAATACGATTATGGCGCTCGGCTGGCAGTGTAGAGTAGTGTTGGAGGAGGCTTTTTTGTGTTTACTCGTCGCTGACTGTTTGCTAATACTGTTTTTTTTCGCCCGCTTGCTGCCGTCTTTGGGGGGGTGTCTGGCGTGTGTTTTGAAAAGTTCGAGAGGTGGGTTTTTTTGTTCGTTAAGCACTCTACCACCCTGCTCCTGCTGGTTTTGATTTCGCGCGGAAGGTTTCGCGCGCACACACCACACCAATCGATGACGTGATTGTGAAGTAACGTGCCACAGATACGCTTTTTTTTCTTCCGCTCCTGTTGTGTTAGGGGCAAAAATAATAATAATCACCAAAACCCGAGAACCCGCGCCACTGCGCCAAAGGGGGGGTTTTCTGGGGAGCTCCCGCTGTGCAGTGTGCGCGTGAGTGTGAGAGTCGGGCGAAGGCGCGCAGTTACTAATTGGGCATATTTTGAGTTGCCGTTTGCCGGCAGTCCGGCAGGCCAAACATTCGATGATGGTTTTAACGACCCGGTCAACACTTTGGTTAAGGTTTTTTTCTCCCGTGGTTGGTGGTCGGTTGGTTAGTGGGCCCTCGGTGGGAATGTGCTGGTGCCCGAACCACATTTAGCAAACGCCATTCAGCTGGTATTATTGCACTGGATTAAATGTGGAGCATCGTAATACGATTAGCTGGATTGTTTAATGCAGCTAATTGAATATCTTACGGATTGTGCTTCGGAAACTACTTTTGTTCAATTTGTATGAGGCGTGGTGTATAGTGTGTTTGATATAAACTTGAAGATTAGAAGAAAAAATATATTTGATATTAAATATTGAACCTGCGCGAGACTTTAGACTGCTATTCAATGTTTTAGAGAGCATTGGTTTAAAAACTTTTCACTTCACGGGCCGCATTGCTTCACAAATATCCTTGTTGAGGGTCGTTTTGATGTTCTTCTTCATTTGGCACAACAACCGTTGCAGGCCAAGGCCTGCCTGCCTGTACCACTTGTGGGTTTGGCTTTCGGTGACTTTTGGATAACCCCCCATAGCAGGATAGTCAAGTCCTACGTATGACGGCACGGTCTATTTAGGACTTGAACCCATGATGGGCATGTTATTAAGTCGTACGAGTTGACGACTGTATCACGAAATCGGCTGATGTTCCCTTTAGCTAATGGATGCTCGATTAAATCTACTTTTAATCAGAAAATATCATCTAAATGTATCAAAATTCAATTTCTATTATTGAACATCTATTTTACATTGAAATTTTGATAACAATTAACAAAAAAAAAATGAAGGCATGCGGCCCGCGGGACATAGTTTGGAGATCCCTGGTTCAGAGTTTTTTTTTTAATTTCTTTTAAATCATGTTAAATAATCATTTAAGATATTTTTTATATCAAACGTACAAAATTTAAGCGTCTATCTTCAACAAATAAAATAAATATCATTTTTATCTCTATGTTTTTTCTATAAAATATTTACGGTATCCGAATGTCAAGGACCTATTCTTTTGAATACCCTTTGCAAACAACTTATGCAAAATCAAAGATAAAGATATAAAAAAGAGGTCTGGAATTCGTCAAGTTTCGAATTAACAACCATTAAATTTTGTTAAAAAATTGAGCAAATTTAATAGAGATGTAACAGAAAAGATGATATAATCATAGGTGTGTAAATGTTTCTTTTCCAATTTAATAGGCTATTGGTTCTTTTCCATAAATTGTTGCTCTTAGGATTGTATGCTACATTTACCTTGAAATATGTTAAAATATTACATTAATACAACACAATCCATTGCAGAACATTGTCAAAAAACCATCCCGAAAGGTTCATTCTTTCGTTGATGCTTTTCTCTGTGTAAAATAAGACTGACGATTCAAACGAACAGTAACGGTTCAAACTTTTCTTTCAAAATGATAAAAAGAAACATTAAGGACTTGTACAATATGCGCCAAAATTGTCCATCGTTAGCCCTTGGTGCAGCCAAGCCCTACGCGCTAACCCAACAACTTCATCCAGTTCACTTTTTCACACATAAGCACCTCATTGTCGTGTGCGCTACGTTCCTTCCACCCCCTCTATACCGAAAGGAAGCACCTTTCCGCGTCCTGTTCGGGCCGTATCCGGTTGCCGCCAGTGTGCCCCTACCCGTTCCGTAACACCTTCACCCTTTACGGAGCCAATATGGGGCGCCAGTGAAAAATCCAATACTCATCGACAAACGACGGCGTCGACGACGGTGGACGCTCCCGATCGATTGTAACATGCAAATCGATCATTAGCGTCACGGCAGCAAAAAGGGTTGTTTCATAATTTTCGTTTATGTTCATGTCACCTTGCCGCAGCCCCCATCATCCCCACTACAGCATGCTCCCCTCTCTCTCTATCCCATCCCGTGCAAGACGGTGTTATATTTTTATTACAGCACTTGGACGACCGTATTTTGTACATCATTTCCCTTTCGGTTACGTTTCACAAGTTACCGCTCAATCAATACGCTGTGTCGCTGTCGCTGCCCTCGATTGATTGAGGGTGGCCGGAGAAGGGAGTGGCCCGTGGTGGGCACACAAAAATGGCCACTGGGCGACAAAAATTCAAACGACAATGAGTTTCCCGTTTCCCACCACGCCGGCCGCACCATTGAAGCGTAGCGAAGTCGTGTTCAACCAACACCATGGGCCCACCTTGGGTAATCATAATTTCCGAAATTAATGATCCTTGCTATGACAGTTTGAGCGTTTCACGGGACGTTTTTCTGTGTGTTTTTTTTTCTCTGGTGTATGAAATAGTACGTATCGATTCAATTTGATGGTGGGAGTGTTTGCGCTGTTCGTTAAGAGATTACTGCCCGCTCGGTAGGATATCATTTAACGTTTGCGTTGGTGCGGGTTTGTTTCTGTGACCGATGCACAGAACCACTTCTTTTAAGGCTTTTGAGTACAACCAAAACTGACAGCTGCACAGAAATGTTCGAAATTAGCCCGAAATGGTAACGACAAAATAAGCAAGTAATTTGTTTGATTGAAGCTTTTACACTGTGAGTGCAATGCTTTGATGAGACAGTGGAGCACTATCAGCTGCAGTTGATAAAACGGAGTTTTGTGAGAAGAATGCATTTGGCATAAACGCAAATAAAAACAAAGTCAGTCAAAGCAGCATGTCATGCACAACGTTTTTCGATACGATAAACAATCGTTTCTTTGCTGACTTTGGCCTAACCAAACCGACACTCAACCCTGAACGACAACAAAAGTGGTAGAGAATGGGGCACGCCAAAATATCATTCAATTTGCCACTCCCGCCAAAAAGAGTGTTGCCAATTTGTGTCATGCAAATGCATGCAACTACACCGACACCAACGTGCCAAAAGAATAAATGGTTGCCATCTTCCTTTTATGTATTACGGTACATCACGAGCAGCTTGCACACTTCCCACAAAGCTGTGGCTTTTGATTTGGACAACACATTTTCCAATCCTTCCCCCCGGTGCTCCCGGTTGCCATACGATCGTCGAATCCTGGTCACGGCACCGCAAAAATTGATTGAGCACCTTCGAGCGCTCACTGTACTGCTTCGGGACAGGGAGATGCCCGCTTTTTTGTGGGTCGCAAATTAAATTGATTAAGCCAAATGTCAAACAATCGGCAAACGGGACTCGGGAATGCCGGGAAGTGATGGACGAACGATTGGCATGTGAAATTGGCAGTCACGGGTCTGGGCATTGTTGAATGTGTGTGTGTGCGCGCGCGCATCCCTGAAACACGGATGACACACGAAGCACGGTGAAGTGCATGAAATCCTAGAAAGGTGAGAAAAATGGCATCCTACCAGGAAATGGGGTGTAAAAAAATACACTCACACACACAGAACAGACCCATTCGAGGTTTTGGTTTGGCCAATTTCGGAACTTCGGCGAGTACTTGTGTCGTCTTCTGTGGACCGCAGCAACGGGAAGCGAACCCTACATGACACAACGGCAATTGCCGGTATCACCGACGTTTACCCGACTACCAGTGCGCTAATCTGTCAATCAAAACATTTGCACCCTCCACCAAACGAGGATGATCGAGCATTTGTGCGTGTGTAGTTTTTGGGTTCATTGCCTACGTCAAGCTGTCAAAACGGTCACCGCGACGGTAACGACGCGTGAGCTGTCTCCATTGATCGGCCGGCGGGTAAGGACGGAGCAGGGAAGCTTTGCTGATGCTGGTTGCAGGCAGGAACTGGACAGAAATTCTTGTCACATTGTGTGTGGAGTTTTTTGTGTTCTTCTACAGAGCAATGTTTCCGCATTTCATTTTTTTCTGGGTCCAAAGTCACAGAATCTTTTACAATGATTTTCTGGATGGTTGGCAGCTTGTTCCATCCCCTGTCTCGTCCCATCTCGGGCACCAATTAAAATGTAATGAAACATTCATGCTCCAGCAGAGTCCGGTGGTCTAAATTCTGCACACAAAAAAAAGAGGCAGCAGTTGCGTTGCGATAAATACTTTAACGACCCCGCTCTAGACCCGGATGCTGCCAAACTGGCTGCCACAGTTGCTGGTGCTGCTTTATCTAATTCGTGCATTGTTGAGCAGCTCGTTTGCTGGGTCTCGGTTTTTCGTATTCGGTGCTTTATTGCCGCCATTTTCATCATCCTCATCAAGGGCTGACGGTAAAGCAGGCCGTAAAAATGGGACCAGCGCATCGATGGAAGCGATGAACCGTGAGATTTATCGCCTGTGTCCCGGTAAAAGCGTGTATCTGCCTCACCCCAAACGGAGGACGCTGCGTTTTTTTTTGGATGGGGCCCTTAATTAATTGCGATTGTTTTCCCCCGCTCCGCTTCTTTTCATCTACCCCACCGGAGAACGGAATGTGAGATCGCATAGATCACAATTCGTACGGGAGCGGCAAGGTAAGTTGGGCGTTGCTGGCTCAGCTCTTAGGGAGCGTCCGTAAATTTTTGGTTTTTGTTGAGTGTGTGCGTGTTTTTTTCTCTGATTTGAATCTTTATTGAAATCAAATCAGTCGCCATCATGGTGATGAATTTGATGAATTGTTAAACGACAATTCTGGCGGCCCGATGTAAACCCGATGGGAGCCAGGCTGGGAGGTTTAATTTGAGGATTGGTTTCCGGTTACGCTGGAGCGTCGTTGCAGCGATTGGTGATGGCCGAAAGCGAGCGTGAATGTTTTGTTAATTGAATGGGTTGTTTGGCGATGTTTGTGTATACATAAGATTAACGGCTCATGGTTGGGAGGTTTCGAGAAGGAATGTTTGTTCTCAAATTGTTACTAAAAATCGTAGAATTCAATGTACCAAACTGAAGGAAAGAACAGTGATATCACCAGATTTTAATCAAAGATTGGTAAACATGTCAGTCTGCGGACGATAGCTAAGTAGCGCTCATGTTGTTATGAAGATCTGCAAAGACTAATTGTTACTCTAAACGAAATCAGGTTATTTTTTTTTCTCAACGATCTTTGAAATTGACTTAAAATGAATATCATGCCGAAGGTTGTTTCTTCTATAACGAGGTGAACTGATTTATTTCCGATCTGATCTGTTTCGCTTGAACACACAAAACTGAGCATCTGGAAAAGAGAAATACAAAAGAATAAAACCTGTCAATTTTGAACATCTTTGAACGCTCATATTAAGCGGAACGATAGGAATTTTTGAACAAGAACGAATTTCAATGTCTGGAGCTACGAAAATCGAAAACGGAAATGAAAATCATAACGTAAAATTGAGTCACAAGTGCGTTGATAGTAGCAGATATCGTTATAGAGTTTATTTTTGGATAATAGCTCGAATGGTTAACTTATTTGCTGTTTGTATTGAAATAAGTTAATTGTTAATGGAATGATTGTTCTAGGTAGACAATAAAAATGATGTTTCCAATTTGAAGTTCAGAATTACAAAGACGTCACATATTAACATGTTCAAATTATATGCAGTTCTCCAGGAAAGTCCGTGAACCATCAAATACATGAATTACAATAAAAAGTACAAGATTGCTACACAAGTTAGTGGTAAAAGCTAAAATGTGTTCCGAGAGTGAACAAAATAAGTCAAAATAGCATTAGGATATTGAAGACGCTTTCGTTGCACGCCTACACTCACGAACAATTAACACTTTCGCGTCTCACCCATGACGCGTCTTAAATATTCAAATCATACATTTCATCAGCAATAGCGCATTTTAAAGTAAGACGCCACACAATTTAAATATTGTACATTTTTTTCACCCCGTCACGGCTTCGTTTTGTCATCGCTTTCCCCGTGGCCCCGCCGTGTGGCGCTGAAGTTTTGTTTTAATTTGCTCCCAAAACCCGTTGAAAAGCATTTGTCTTTTTGTTCAGTTTTCACCGAAAAACCATCGAATGGAAATCCAGATTGGCCTCCGGGGCCCCCGATGCAAACGTGCCACCGGGCTGCGATGATTGTGATCTTTACAGTACGTTGCGTACTGTTTCAGTTTTCTCACCACGCGGGCATCCATCAGCATAAAGCTGGCCGTAATCGGTGGTGGTGCCATGATGAGTTGGCAAAACAAAACCATTCGCCGAGGCGAAGAGTTGTAACGAACGTCCTAAAACAAATGAACGTAGCCAGCCCCAACGCACCGCCCTCTTGGCTACCATCCGAGCCCGAGAAATAGTGTTGTATCATTTTCATTAAAACTAAACCCATCAACTTCACCTCGCGTTGGAGTAGTCGTGAGGTACAGCAGCAAAAAAGTGGCCCCCGAAGTCTACGAAGAGGTCTGAAAAATAAACGCTTCCGGAAAATTTCCGAACCAGCTGAAATGAGGAAAAGCAACACGTAGCCATTCGTCGTGAAATTGAATTTCATTTCTCAAGCAGTTGTGCGTCGTACATCAGCTCACACGTTTCCATCTGTTTAAGTTTTCTTTATTTTCTGTTTCCATAACTGTTCCATTTGTGTGCTTGTTTTGAGCGAGTCATTACTGGCCGCTTTTATGATGATCCTCGCATTGTTCTTGGCACAGAATTGGCCATTCGGTATTATTGTTCTCTGTGCCCCCTTATAACCCTTCAGCTTGTGCAAAGTCCACCGTTGGAGCGATATGAAATGTCCGGCGCGGGCCGAAATAAAACTCAAGTGGTAATGGCGTGTAAGAAAGTGCTAACTCACCCAGTCATCAAACGGGAGTTCCTTGAAAAAAAAAAAGCACCTTTCCCCCCTGTGCATGTGCAACTGAACTGTTGTGTCAGCGTACAAAACAAAACGTGGGAGGCCGATGGTGATTGGGTTGGCATTTGCTGCTCCCATTCGTTTCATAGTTTTTCAGTTATTTCAATATTTATTTACATAATTTCAACGATTGCTAATTTCGGGGTGATGATGCTCCGGAATTGATAAGCAAACCCTGGCTTTTATGTGAAACGTTTTTTTGTTGTTGTGTAATGTAATCAAACGCCGACCCCAGGCAGGCAGAATGACCACGCTGAGTGGTGAGTTGAAAATAGGGTGCTAATTATTAACGTAACTGTGGTTGCTGATCGCAACGATCGCGACCAAGGATCAGGCGAAGGATTTTATGTGCCCCCTCTATGCAGTCCCGTTTTGTCTATTGCTTCTCAGCACTATTTTTCACCTCATTCTCGGTGGAAACCGTTTCATCTGGAGAATATCTTACCGCTTTATTAATGCAGCGAATTAAGCGTTTTAGTATGCTTTCGCATGTATCCATAACCAGCAGGCTTTACGACGCTGCCCAAGACCTATCGGATCCACCGATCGAAGTGTTGGTTTGGTCGGGGCCGAAGAAGGGCGCTTTAAGTGCTGGTGCTGGCGGCTCCCGGGAATGATTTACACATTTTTACGCATACCAAATGTTTGTCCAATTGTTGGGAATGCTTCTGGTTCAGCGAACCGGGCACGGTTTTATTTTCCTTTCCCGTTCCCAAAACAGTGGAAACCAATCTATCTCCGAAGGAACTTCACATGAGCGTTTTGGAAACGGGGAAACAAACAATCTAAAAAGACAGTAAAATACAGGCAAAGTTTTAGAACAAGGCGAAGGTTTTGTGAGGTTAAGGTAAGGTGTGCGAGCGACAGTGACTCCATGTGACCATTCCATTCTTACTACGCGAGCTTAATTAGCATAATACGGATCATAAAAAAAAGTATGGAAGTATACCCGCGCCACCATGCGCGTCTCTCCGCTTTTGAGTCATAAAATCAGCTGAAAAACTGCTTGTCCGGACATGACCTTAACATAATTCATTTTCGCTTTCGCTCAGCAGGTCGCGCCGTTGTTTGTGTTTACGTGTTTTTTTTTTGGTGTGGGTTCTGGGTGAGCTTTCCTTCTCCCCTGGGCTTCTTGGGAGAACCGCGGGACAGGAGCACACACCTGTTTTCATTAGCAAATGAATGCGCTTTAACGTTTTATCGTTCTGTGAACGGTCTGTTGTGTTGTGCTTCGATTAGCAGCCGGGGATCGGGTAATTGTTGTTTTCTCGATTAGAAGCTGGTGGATGGTGAAAAGGAAGGGAACATCATTCTTGGACTGGCAAAGCATTAAATCATAAGTTGTGCTGCGGTTGTGTTGTTCGATTGATTCGGTGTGCTTTGTTAACGATTCGGTAAAATCAAGCCAGTTTGTTGGCTTTGCGTAAAGCTTATTTTATACTGAATTGAGGCTGATATGAGTATGATACACGATTTTATAATTCTGTTAGAATTACACCCTTATTAGGAATGTGAACGAAAAATTACAAAGTTTAAGAAAATATAAAAAAAAACTTTAATACAGGGCTCAAAGCTTTATTTCCTAAAATAATTCATTTATTTGCTCTTAGCTCTTATTTTCAAAATTTGGATCGCTTGCTTATAATATATAAATTATCATGAATATTCTCAATCAGCAAAGAGAATCCACCTGATCTTGTAACCTGGCGCTACGGCTTAGTTTGTTGCAGCTTATCTCCAACTAAAACGACCAGTTACATTGTTCCGACGCGTCCGAAAAGCTATTTCTTTCAGAAGATTGTAATTTATTAGCTCCACACAACGTAGAGAACAAAACGGTGGACAACCTTTTCCAAAAAAAGATGACCCTCTGCTGTCTCTCTCTCTGTCCCTTCAATTCCAGTGAGCCTCGTTCGCCAACATGGGCATGTGTCATAAATTATCGCATTAATTTAATCAACTTGCCGCTGCGTTCGATCTCGATTTTGGGCAGCAGGACAGCAAACTGTAACAGCTGATAGAACAGCGCTGATAATGTTTGATTACAAAGACAACATCCTCAGCCGAAAAAAAGATGAGTTTCGTTAGTTTGTTGTTGGTTGCTAATCAAAAATTCAAATCGCACTCGTGCTGCCTCTCCGCTAAGGTGAGTTGTGCTTAACAGTTGTGAAAAATGTTTAATTATCATGTTCGCTCAAGGACATTTTGGGCAGCGCTAGCTGGTAGAGCAGGCGATCGGGGGCTAAATACCGACAGCAAACACATTAATCGCGAGTGCGATGAGTGAGGATGGGTGATGGAGCGTATTTATGAAAATGTTGTGAGCGCAAAAAAAACACACACACATACACAACACAAGCAAAGGGCAACACGATTGCGCTATCCCAAGCGGTAACTGATGCTACTCGGCTCGGTACTCTCCGCAACCGCAAGGCAGAATCAAACGCTCATCAATCATTTTTCGCGCGTCTGCAACTGCAACTGAGCATAAAGCGGACGTTCAACACGAGGTCGGTGTAGAACTGTGTGAGCGATGTACACAGTACATCGACAGCATTGTAATGTAGGGTAGGAGGTGTTGGAAAAGGCTTGTTGGTTTTTTCATACGATTGCAAGCTGCACGTTCGGGGCGGGGGAAAAACAAAGCGAGATGGAACTGTTTTAAAACCATAATGTTGATGTACAAGTTTAAAAAAAGGAGGGCAAACAAGCGAAAAATCGTATTGCACATGGTACATTTATGCGCTTGTATCAACACATTCACGTACACAAACACATACACATATAAAGCACCATCAAAACAAATGGCAAAAGTATCTGTTTATGCGCGTTTCGCTCGTTCCCGTGATTAATCTGGTCGCATCAATCAAAATGCAGTGCAAACACACACACACAAACACGCAGTGGACATGAGAGGAAGTGGAATAAACTGTAAATGGTTCGTCCATCGAATGGAACGTTTTGCAGCACGAATTAAAGGATGATAAGAAAAAAAGGGCTTAAGCAATGTGAGGGAGGCTTTGACACGGGAACGAGGACGTGCAATGCGTGTTTGCCCAAGGAAAAGATGCCACAGAAAAGAGGCAGCAACATACTGCAACAACACACGGACAGAGATCGCAGACCAAATGGCGGTCCTTCTTGCATTGCATGTGGCTGCGACGAGACTGCTGATTGCTGCGTTCGTGCTCTCGTTTGGCTGGCTGGTTCGTTGGGATTATGTTCTCGGGCCTTCAACCCATTCTACCTTGGTGGGCGTTACGCGGGCTGAAATTGATGCACGCAAGTCAAATAAAGAGCCATCAAAATAAATTTTCTTTGCACATCATAATTCATTGTTGTGAATGTTTTGAGTTGGATGAAGTGAAGCCAGTGCAAAGGCGGTTTTTCGTAGTGAGGACTTTTTGAACTTTAATGGGGTTTTTTGGGATAGAAATGATTATTTCTTAAAATAAGTAACAAACGAAAGTATTTGTTTTATATTTAGTTTTTCCACACTCTCTCCATCATAAGCCTACGCTAACCTGTTTTCCCAACACTTACGGAAGCGCAGTAGCAAAACGGGGTACGCGAATGCGGCTGCCCGCTGTCGAACAGGCAAGCAAATGAGAGAATCCAATTGTTCCGGAGACCGCGCGGGTGTAACCGTTTGACGTTGAAAATGAAGCCAAATAAATTGCAAACCATAATTCATCGGTCGCTTAAGCGGGCCCAGCGGCAGCCAGCAGGCCACCGGGCTGGAAACAAGCTTGGTAATTATTAACAAATTACTCACCCGCAAGCGTGTAAGCCTGGAGCACCGTACAAACAAAACCCACTTTGGAAGGTGAATCGGAATCGATTACCTAGGCTAGAGCGCGCTAGAGTGTGGCCCAGTGCTCGGCAGAGCCAGCCAGGCAGCCAGCGGTTTTCCTTCCCCAAAAGGTAACAATGCAATGCAACACTCGAACGAGCGCACCGAATCGTGTACGATAGAGCGAACAAAACAGGCGTTAAATCGAGCAGCCGCGTGTAAAGAAAGGCGTATGAAAAATAGGACCCACTTCATTGCTATAAACCCATCACACAAAAAGGGGAAAAGAAGAGAGAGAGATGCGACTGCCGGCTGGAAAGGTGAACGAAAATAAAAGGGATTTCAATTTTCCACCTCATTTCATGCACTCCATTAGGCCTCGAACCGAGTTGACCATTAATTTCTTGTACGCTTTTCCTCAATGAAACGTTCTCAAGAAAGCATGCTGAGCACGGTGGGAAGTGGCGGCGCGGTGAGTCCATTTCAATTTGGATCGTTTTTTTTATTTCGCGCTGCAATGTGGCGATGTGCAACATAAATGGTGCATCGGGCCGTTGCGCCAATGCACTTCCTGTGTCGCTCGTCTGGGTCAGAGATGATCCTTTTCCCCCGGGTGGTGGTGGTGGGAGGTCGAGTGAATCAGCATCGGATGCGCCCCTGAGCTGGGCAGAAGTCATCGGTTCATAATAAGTGAATGATTCCCGTGGACACCTTTGGGAGTCGTTGGCGTTTTGTGTGCATTTTGCGCTCTATCTCTCGCTCTCCTTCTCTCTGCATACTGAGGTCTCCTGGGTCTGTATTGCATCGGTTGGCAACGTGGCCAACGAGGCAACATACAAAGTAATGACAGATGTTATTAATTTCTGTTCCCACCTTTAGTTTTTGCTCACCTCATTACGCGTGGCGCTTTTTGATCGCGCTTGGGCGTTGAGTTGGCGGCCACCAACGTACTTAAATATTATGATATAGCTCAATTTCCTCTCCCGGGTGTGCAATGGACCGGTAGGACGTTGCATTTTATGTTGCTGCTGCTGTAGTAGTTGTTGTTGTTGTGGTTTTGGTGCTTTTCACAAGACCAATGCTGCCCAGTTACACCTTTCAACTTTGTTCGTGTACCTAATTTATCTGACGGACAGTCTGGATGGTTTTTAAGATTCAGAAAACAAATTGATATAATTTGATTTTTAGATTGAAGTTCAGCATTCAACTTATCATTATGTATTTAATAAATCTGCTTATGAGGTCCCCTTATGCCCCTTATGAGGTATAAACAACTGAAGAAGTATCCTATTTAATTAATATCTATTACTAACTAGCTTAGCGAGAGCTGGCGTCAAGATGATAAAAAAAGAATAGGGCAGGATGAAAATTCAAGACATGCACAACAAAGGTTCATCAAAGGTATACTGTAGCCTACTAAAGTCAATACTTAAGAATACTCAAGCATTCATCATAGTTAGTATTTTGAAATTCTTCAGAATTCAGCAGATCTAAGGAGTCAATAGAGTTCGAGAGTATTTTTGCCACAAATACTCTTTATGTTATAAATTGATTCCATAGTTTTGTAATTTGCAACAACATGTGCAAGAATTACAAAATCTGCTTCCAAAACTCACTCTTTATAACTATTAAACCTAAATTATGATTCACAATCCATCTCGACAACTGTAAAATATAGAGTTCAAGGAATAAGTAATTAGGGTTTCTGAAGAGTTAAGTGAAACGAATCTTGCACAGTATTACATAATTTGACATTTATGTTCCGGAATTATAGAATCCATTGCAGTGCATGTTACAATTATATTATTTCATATAAATTGGGGTAAAATTGATGTTTCATCTTATATGCAGGATTTGCCTCTAATGGCTCCCTGAATGTGAATAAATAAAGAATGAAACTACGTTTTTGTTGAAATTACTTACTACTTCTTACAATTACTTATTACTTACATTACATTCTCATGTTCGACCTGTAGTCGATTGGACTACAACACTTTCAGGGGCTGTTCAACACGATTCATTGTTGACAAATGAATTGATTCAAATTTTGGTGATTAAATCATTGAAATAATATTATCTATTGTCCTTCTTCAAAATGAAGCCTATTAGTAGCTTACAATATTTAGCTGCATGTATTTTGTTAAATTATAACAAAACGAAATGGATCCAATAGTTAACATTTCCTGCAGGATGAAAAAGAGCAAAACCATCACAAATAAATAAGAAGCAACAGACAACCCGTGTTACAATTATGTTTTCTGGATGAGGGTACCATCATCATTTAAAGTCCATCCGCACGCACTGTAAAAGGCGATCATTTAATGCATCGATCATTTCAGCTAATGACAGATGTCAAACATGGACCGACTCTTTACCCAAAAACAAGGGGTTATTTGTGTAATGCCGTCGATCACTCTTACCACACGATCTAATTCATTTAAAGTACAAAATGTCAGTTGTGATCTGTTGTCGTCATGGCTCGAAGAGGGTAGCATAACAAAGCTCCACAATAGCTGGCAAAGTGCTGGAAAAAATGAAGTAGTTATCGTGGTTATAAGAGAAACAGCCGCTTCAGTAGTTTCCGACCGTCTCCGTCACGAACTGCAGCTTTTTGTGTAAATTGAATTGTTGTCGATTACATTTAGCTACAGAGTAAACAAACCAAAGTATCGGAAAGAATCGGCACCGGCACACACTTATCATTAGCCAATACCAATTACTTATGCTAATGATCCCGATCCCCTCCCCCACTCTCTCTCTCTCTCATAATGGGATGCTTTCCTTTCTCCATCGAGCAAGGCAAGGCTTGCCTGGCGGAGCATGATTATTACCCGTAGTTTTTTGGTTAATGAGCAAGATCGTTCCAGTTGATGTTGCAGCTTGAAAAGCACATCTAAATCGATTGATGTGAGGCGGGGGAGGGTTGGGTGAGAGAGAAGATTCTCGAACTGACGTGACGTGAGATATTATTCAGTAACGAGAAGCATAATTTAAAACGTGTTTAAAACGTAACGCATTAAACTAATGAGAAGGATGGATGGTACAGTTTACCTTGATGTGAAGGCCAATTAGCGTGTCATCATGCTTGTCTGGAATCATTTTTATAGTACATTGAACTCGAAAATTAATTAAATAATTGAAAAATAATATAATGCACTTTTTTTGTAAACATTTTTAACATTCTCATTCCCCATGCACTCTCCCATCTTTCCAGCCGAATGTTTCCGACCGTGCGCGTCTCGTTCTCGGGACCGCTGCGCCAAACGACACCGTCCGACCGGTACGTGGTGCTGCTCGATGTCGTACCGATGGACAGCCGGCGCTATCGGTACGCCTACCATCGGTCGTCCTGGCTGGTGGCCGGAAAAGCTGACCCACCGCCACCCGCCCGCCTGTACGCCCACCCGGACACGCCGATCGGGCCGGACGCGCTCCGCAAGCAGGTCATATCGTTCGAGAAAGTTAAGCTCACCAACAACGAGATGGACAAGAATGGTCAAGTAAGTGGAAATGTGCTGTAATCCGAGTGGTTCAATCCTCCACTCCTTCCTCCAATCCCCCGATCACGACGAAACCGTGGCTTTTGTCGTGTGCCCCCGATCGTATTACGTTACAAGCGGGGCCCGGGGGGAAATGTAAAGCTGAACGTTTTGTAGCCCGGCGACATTTAAACCCAATCCAGGCGCCTGCTGCGCTAACGAGATCTAGTCGAGCCGGTACGGTTAATCTTACAACGAGCAGGCCCAACCCCCTGGACAGCATTTACGCAGGGTCAGGTTCAGCCAGAACTTTGTGCCGGGCGTGCTGCATATTTTTGGGAGGAGCGAAGAAATTTGATCCTGCCAAAGATTTTCGATGGCGCTGTGATGATGTTCGATAAAACAAAACAATATATTATCGCTGCTTTCTTCGCGGCGGGCACGAGTTTAGTGTTTTGGGCAGGTTTTGGAATGAATGTTTGTTTTCTATCCGTTTTATGGATTTTCAGTTTAGAATTGAAGAAGGCACGTTATGGCATGGGATGGAATATAAATTTTTGATCATTTAAATTATGGAGCAAATGGAGTAAATCATCTTCAGCAAATGATCGCACAGCTTAAATTATTAATTATTGTTAATCGATCAGACATTTAGAATGTGTCTTAAATTAGTAAGTTAAACTTATTTCCAAGATGATTTTGATGAGTTTTTTTTCCAATAGGTTTCTTTCAAAATCCAAACAAAAACCACATCATAATCAACTCGAAAAAACCTAGGCTGAGAGAAAGTAATGATACGAGCTTAACTTATAACATTTGCATTAAAAATGGGCTTTTCCGTATGGTTATAGAAAATAAAAACGAATACAGATAATCTACTTTATCTAACTTCCCTTGGAAGGTAGTCATTTAAGCATATTCGCAAAAATAAATAATTGAACGAAGACATACGAGTTGGCATGTTTTTAGATTCTACCACCGATTTTTCTTAATTCCTCAGCAGTTTTCGCGATAAAATTGCCGGAATAGATCATACACATCTTGTTGGTTCAGAAATTTTCTATAGGACACAGCTGAGGGATGATGGACCGGTTTGCTGACTTGGGTATTGAGTCCACTAAATCAGTGGACGTCCGTCTCGTGACACGTTTGTTGATATTTCCGGTATTTTTTTTTCACTTTTTGGCCGGTTGACCTCCTGGGCAAGCGAACGCTCTGAATGTTGTCTAATAGTGCCAAGATATTGAAGATGCTGGAAAGGGTTTGCCCGACTATCATAATTTGTCCGGACATTCGTCGTTACAGGGTGACACTTCCGAAGGAAGTTGCTTCACTTTTTATGCCATTACGGTTAGAGTATGGATGATAGAGCCTTCAAATTTTGGCTTCTAGCTCATGGGACACTAATATTGAAAATGCAATGAACATTTTGTCACAACGGAAGAAGAAGAACCCATGAAAAATGGACAATTTTTGTCATTTTTTTAAATTGCAATCTTTAATAACCTACAAATATGCTCAACAGAATTCGAGACTTGTAACAGTTCCTCAAAAATTGATCCTTAATCCTCTGCTTTATTGAAAAATATGCTCGTATACGCAAGGTGTGCTTTTAACACATTTTAACTAAAATTAAATTAAATTAATTTAGTTGCACAAAGAATCATAGTAAAATCTAAAAGACGAGAAGCACGAAAAGCTCTTCATCACGAAACACTCTCTGCGAGGTAATGCTCGATTACCTAATCCCGCTATAAACATAGCTAAACAATTTACCAACTATAAACTGCAACAGTGGCACAACGATAACGCGTTCATCCACTGCCACGAATTTACGCTACATCGTCTTGAGTCGTCTTTAACTTTGTTGCCTGCTTTCCTTCGCTGCACAGCGCATTGCTCTCCATCGCGACGAGTTGGAACACCTTCCACCGTGTCTGGGTATATGTGTATGCGTGTGGCACAATGTATCCCATTTCCATAATTTTCCAATAATCATATTTTTCCCCACTCTTCTTCTTTCGCTGTACCTTAACGAGAGTGTGTCTGTGTGAGTTGCCGCACGCCATCAAACCGGCACGTGGAGCAAAGAAAAGACAGACAGACCAGCACATACACACACACACACAGACAAAGCCCTCAGACTGGAAAAAAGCCATTGGTGGCCACCGGCCAACCAATTGGGTGACCCTACCCTCACCCCCCTCCCAACACAACCATCATCTCTCTTTAGCGTTTCCGTTTGCCACCCCGGAGTTATGATAAGCGCGCGGAGTGGAGAAATTATGAAGACAATTAAGCTCGGTCGCCATAAGTTATACTTAATTAATACATTTCCAGCGTCGCTTCATCGTCGGCGAGGGCTTGGTGGTACGGAGGAAAGGTTCGGAGAGTGTTTCGGTCGGTCGGTCGGGTCCAAGTGGTGCAAGAACGCACCGCCATGGGTGCGCAAAGGCTTCGAAGAAGAAAGTGTCAATGATCGTAACTCGCACACTTTATGACACTTTTCCATTTGACACCTTCGCTCCGCGGTCGGTGCTGGTGGTGCGTGGTGGTTTTCTATCCTTTTTTTTCTCTCCATTGGCTTTCGCTTTCGTGGTCGCTGCGAGCGTCACAGCAGGACCAAACCGCTTGCCGGTGGAGGTAATAATCCTTCGGAGGTAATGTGTTGTCGCTCGCAAAAGGAAAGCGCCAAAGGAAGAAAAGCGTACGGACCGTGTATGTGTGTGTGTGCGCGTTCGGGATACGATTTGCATAATCCTAATTTCGTGATTATTTCGTCGACCTAACACATTCGCACCTTTTTTCCCTGCTTCCCATCTCCTCACCCTTCCCTCCCAGTGCTGCTCGCGGGCTTGAGTTCTAGCTAGGAACGAAACCCAGAAGTACCTTTGCGTAGCGTGGTTGGTTATTTCCTCGCTGCTTATTTTTACGATCCCACACACACCGGCTACTTTGGGCTCGGTTTCTCCATCTACATAATTTACTATTATTTCGATGGGTGGATGAATTATTAATGCAACCTACCGACCCCGCGTACCGGCCACGGCAGCCATATTGGGCGTTTTTTTTCCTTTCGCTTTATCGGGGTCGTTTGTGCACACCGCCGCCACCACCGCCCCACGTCACGTAAACAGGGACTTTCAGCGACTTTTGGCGCTCGGAGTTGAGTGTGATATTTTGACACCTTATCACGTTGCTGGGTCGCGTTGCTTTACACCCCTCAACGCTTGCAACGAGTTGGTTTCCCCCGGTGGGGCTTTTGGGATTCGAATTTGTATAAAAATGAAACCTCATCGAGCAAATAGGGCTGCTGATTTGAATAATTTCACCCACGGTGCTGTGTTTCATGCACCGTGATGGGATTGGAATACTTAATGGCCCAACACTGGTGGTGATGTTTTCACTCTGTCTGTGTGTGTATGGAGAAGCTTCAAGGCGAAAACAGCTGTAGAGTGAGATGGGTGGTTGTGTGTGTTTGTACGGCAATGGCTCATTAATTACCACCGGCCACATTACCCGTGGGCGGGGTCTTAAATTAGCCTCTAACGGCGATTCGCGAACGCGCGAGAGCATAACTAATTCTGCGCCCGCGACATCCGCAGCAGCAGCTGGCAAATCGATGGCAAAAATTATGACTCCATTCGGGAGCCGGTCCTGAGTGCCCGTTGACAGCCGGTACATCCGCCGCGCGAGTGCGCCGACTGCAATTGATCGACTTGATCAGTGGGACGCGGGCAGGCAGGGTAGGGTTAGCCAGAGGGTGAGGGGCTGGTGGCCACTATAAACTTGCACCGTGCTTAGCAAAAGGCGTCGAGTTGGCGAATGGGCGAGAGGTCGCGGCTCCGACCATACCTGGGTTGCATAATCGGAAACACTTAATTAATCTCGGGTTTTGCGACACGGGGCCGTAAGGCTGGGTGCGTACGATCGACCGGTTTTGCGCCATCTTTGGGCAGTGGGGGAGGGGGGTTCGAGTCGTCTTTGCTGGGACTGGATAGGGCGACAGTTTCTTTACGATTGCTGGCCAGCTGGGGAGCTGCTGGATGCGAAGGCAGCAACACTGGTTGCTTATTAAATTATTCAACGCTAATGTAATGTGGTTATTAAGATGACTTAAGGCGGCAAGGCGTATGTGCTGGGCACATCTCCATACATAGAAGAATAGATATTAAATTTATTTGGTTTCTGTATTAAAATGATATCACCTTTAATACCATATGCAGCTCGCGGCCACCCCATCAGGCCGGAAACTGATCTTTAACCGGTGTTCTAGTATGTCATCGTCTAAGTGTTGGGAGCACTGGGAGCACCATTCGGCCGTAATGAGCACGGGGCCAATTCCATATGTGTGGGTCGTATTTTATCAGGCAATAAATCGAATTTGCTTCCCATTCATTGCCCGTGTTGTCTCGCGGTAAAATCTCCAGCAAATCATTATAGTTATATGATATACCATGCCATATACGGGCGGGGACGCAAGCAAACCGATCCATCGCTGCGATCCACAAAACGCCTCGTTCGTGCAAGCATTCTAGAGAATGTCCGTTAGGAGTTTGGGGCTGCTTGCGATGACCGATGGACAGGAGCATGCGGCTGCTGCTGCTGCTGCGTGCCACCGGTGGGCTTTGGAATCGAAGAGACCGCCCGTGGCGCTCCGATGGTGGTGCGTTTGCTGGTCTTACTTTTGTCTTTAAAAACAGTATTCGACTCAAGTGGAAACGACATACTTTGCCACGGGAAAGGTGATGAGGGGGTTTGGGTTGGAAACGGGAGTTGGAATGTGTTTGTCACACGTAACCAAAAACCACGCCATGGGTGTGCGCGTGCTGCCGATTCGATTGCTTTTTGTTTTATTTGTTTGCTCAGAGATACTTAATTTTGTAGAAAAAAAAGTTTTGTAGTAATGCAAGAATCGATATTGCCCTTTTGTTGGTTTTCATATGTAGAAACCAGAAAAAAAACCTTTCTAAACAATTGATTTGATATTTATAAATAGCGAAAATTGCTTTAGCTTCAGTTGGTGTATTTGCTTCAAGATGAAATTTAAGTTTCAACACTTGATTTTCAACACATAACAAAGAACTGTCAAACTCAATCCAGCTTGAATCGTGTTGAAAATCATGCTGAGGAAATTAAAAATTATTATGAGGGAAATGAAATGCCAGATGTATGTGTAATTACATTTTTCACGCGGTGAATAATAATGTTTACATTTGAAAGTGAATATTTGCATCATAATGAAATTTCAGCTCTGAGACACGATTTTCAACATATTACATGGAACTGTCAAACGCAATCCACCTTGAGACGTGTTGAAAATCATGCGGAAGAACTGAAACATTATTGTGATACAAATACAACATTTGACAGCTGTTGGAAAACATCTTGCAAGCAATGAAAAATGTTGAAAAATTGGAAATCGACATGAAAAACCTTGTATATTGTATTTACTATGTATTTAGTATAACAGGAGATGATGTGAGTTTATGACATCCAAATATTAGAATCATTATACGGTTTTGCAGAATTTGCAACCTACTTATTGCCAAGGAACACAATTGACGAGTAGAAATCAAAATGCCTCAACTTGTAATCTAGTATAAGGTACAAAGGTATGTAACCGGCTAGGCTCTTTCATTTTTATCCTTTTGAATAACGTTCGATGTTAAAATCTACTTAGATATTACCTATTACTACTTAAATTAAGTGTTGCTATCTTTTAAATAATGTTCGAAGCAATTGAGCCCCCTCCCCAAAATTCCAAAATATCTTAAAGCACGTTCTAGATAGCAATATAAAAAGATAGCAATTCTCGCTTTTTTATGCGCCATCAAGACTTTCTACTTGATTTATAATAAATTTAAAACTGTCTCACAATAATGGTCCTGTCAATATCCTGATAGCTCACAAATCAATATTTCGTTGCTAATCAGAAACTGGACCAATTGTTCAAGATTTTTAAATTCAGGAGAAACGGTCCAAAAACGCCGTATTGCTTAAGGGGATTGTTCAATATCCAGATATTCAATTTCAAATTTCCAAAATAATATCACACATTTACCATGTTGATGGTTTGAACAAATCCGTTGTAAAACAAACAAAAAACAGAAAATGTTTGCAAAATAAAGTTCACAACAAATAAACAGCACACAGAGAACTATTTAATTCGCTACTCCAAATTTATTCTTCAACGTAACTAAACTTCGTGAATACTTGACAAATATTCACAAGTCGTCTCATTATTAGTTGCAAAGTCCAGCAGCGAACGCCAGCAGTCCTTCTGGCACTAAACAGTTCGCTACTGAGCTTGTTTCTCGCCTGGTCCCGAGAATCGATTGCAACAACTCTGCTACGGCCGTCGAAAGCGCAAAACGAGCGCTATGCTCCGTCCGCTATGTTTAGGGGTATCCTAAAAAGTAGTAAAGAAGCAAAGAATCGCTCCTTCTCCCTCATCTCCCCGGCTCTTCACCTTCCGGGTAACGAGTTTCGCAACATCCGGTGACGATAAGATAAAGCTTGTAATTAAGAACGTTGAAAATGAACCGTTCTATATGCTGACAAGTTTTTCACGCCAGGCCTCAATCCTCGACCCTTGTGGCCTGTGGTCGTGGTGGTGCTGGTGTGTGTATGTGTGTATGTATACAACAGGAGGTGAGTAGCAACGCATCGAGTTGGTGTAGGGAAAAACGGCAAAAACTGTGGAGCTAAGTGTTATCTAGAAAAAGGATGCTGGGACCAGGTTTTAATCAGAAGCATCTGCTCGGTTTCGCTACACGTACACGCTGATGTACTACCTATCTTCCAAAATGTTGCTCTTCTTAATCATTAGCACAAGTGGGAGGGAAAAAGGGGGCCTTGTGCGTATGTGTGGAGGGATACGACGGCTCCCTTTTTTCCTTTTTCCCGTCAGGCCGACGTCCCGACGATGGCGTTCCAAGCCACTGAACCGTAACCCGGACTTCCACCGAACGAGGAGACGATCTGTGAAAAGCTGTTAGAAGAATCGATTTGTCGTCGAGTTTAGCACAGTTCGACTTGTCCCGCACCCTTCCCCTTTCGCCCACGGAGTGCTCCCTGGGCACAAATCCTGGGCACTGTCAAGATGGACTTCCACTACTACCACTACAGAGCGCTGTGTGTGGACAGTTAATCCGTCGTGTTCGCCTGCGCGCCTCCACCCGAGCCGGGCGGTTTCTGTGATGGTGGTGCGGTCACCATGGTAACGAGCACCGGGCTGAAACCACTCCATGTGCGCTCTCTCTTTCTCTTTCTCTCGCTCTCTGTCTTTGGATATGGACGTGAGCCTTGGAGCTGTGTGTAAGGAAAGTGTACTACACACACACATACACACCGTCGCATAGGCTTTTGTGTTTGTAAGTGTGCGATGGTGTAAGTGCCTACTGCCTACGGTTGTGTTGGTGCAGGCCTGCTTCGTCCTTTCTCGCGTTCGGTTGGCGGGGTGCTCATGGCGCACAGGTGGAGGAACGCAAATTTAGAAAAGCTGATAAAGCGCGCATGTCTTCACCGTACGGTTGGGTAAAGCGGTGCGGAAAAGCGAAGGCCTTGCGTGGAGGTGGTGCGAAGGTTGCCCGGTGCTCCTGGTTCACGGGCCTCTTCGCGTCCTCTCCGGTAGCTGCGTCGGTGAGTGTTAGTCTATCTGATGGTGCTTAGCATAAAAATGGCTCCATCCGTGCAGTGGTGGTGAAGTGTACGCCAACACCATGCGAGAAAGAGAGAGATAGAGAGACCACTCCGGTGCCCGATGGTGGCGAGGTGTTAGCTTGATAAATTAGGTACGAAACATCAGACCCTGTGTCTGGCCGGGCTCCACCGTAACGCCCGTGTGACTGGTCCCGTTGGCCACCAGCTGGAAACTGTTGAAGTGTGATGGGTTTCCCGCTTGGTGAGCAGTTTTTCTGCTACATTTGGTGCAGAGCTGGAAAGCTTGTGCATGTGTGTGGCTGTGTGTGTGTGGGGAGCTTTGGGAATGGGATTCTATTTTCCGACAGGAATTTAGTTGATGAGGGCTACTTCTAAGTCGTGTATCTCCGGTCTGTACGGACGTTATGTAAGTCTGTCTTTAATCTGCTCGAAACAGCTCGACCCTATTGATTGATCGTGTACAGCCCTATAAGACACTAAATGAGCATCTCGATCATAATTAGCATGTCACGGGTGCTTACAAATCGACAACCCTGGAACCGTGTGTGGGGCCTCCCGAAGCCTCATCTGCTTGTAACAGTGACGCAAATCCAACCCTATCGTCTAACCAACCGTACATTCGTATCGATAAATTATGTTGATTAGTACTGTCACCGGTGAAACCATGCGGCAGAGAGGGCTGGAACGGTTTTGCAACCCGTCCATAAGCACCTGGCCAGTACTGTTTACACAGTCGTGTTGTGTCGATTGGTTCCATGTACTCGCGATGTCGGGCTATCGGAAACGGCGGCAGTACTTGGCAGCGCGACCGGCGAATATTGTAACACGCCTTCCGCCTTCACACTAATTACCGGGCAAATGTCTCTATAAAACATCGTCCATAAATTATGCGGGTTATCTGCTGTCGTGGTGGTCCCGGTGTCTGTTCGCTGCAAAGCGATACAAAGCGAGAGACAGCGAGTGCTCCCAGGAGGGAAGCATGCTTTAATACCTGCACCAGACACAGACACTCCTGGCAGATTCTGTGGAGTTGGAGTGTTCGTTCGTAGTATTGTTCGGGGAATGTTTTAAGTGTCTTCGTGTCTGTTGAAGAGCTTTTCCCCAGGAGCCGGTCTCTTGCTGGACAAATAAATCGATCGTAAGCGAGCGAAAAGGCATAAACTATTTTTCTCGCTCTGCAGACATGGCACTTCTTTAAGGAGGTTGTTCTCCTCTCCTTAAGGAACTCAATTTTACTAGCGCTAAACCATAAACCTCACAGCGTGGCGGGTTATTTACTTTACGGACATTAAAACCTGCTCCAGACTGTATGTACTCCCAATCCACAGTAAACCAGCAAGAAATACTGCAAATTTGTTTAACTATCCACGTTTATGTACTTCACGTCCAAGGTGATGATGTTCCCTCAACACCTTCTCGCCCGCTCAGCTTTTTTTGTGTTGGGTCGTCCTCCAAACGAACCCAGAAATAGAACCATTTCTGGGGTGCATTCCACTCACTCGCGCACGTTGGCCGCTGGTGGAAAATATCGATTTTTTGTCCGTTATCTCTTTATTATTGATATTTGCTTTAACGATTCCTTTTGGCGCTAACGGAACGGACCATTCGGCCCGCGGGCCCCCGGGTGCACCGACCGTTCGACGCGCCATTTTTGCCCACTGTCCACAGCCAGCCACCAATCGGGCCGGGCCGTTCACTCCACCTTGGGGTATGTATCAACAGGGAGGAGAGGATGTATACAGCAGGCACAGGGTTACCGTAGCCGTGGAGCTCGGTTTTCTCTCCACTCTCTCACTCTCTCTCTCTCTCTCTCTCGCCGTATCTCGTGGGGACGATATCAATTTCATCAAATCATAATTTATGGATTGCCATTCCCCTTATAAATGGTATATTCTCTGCTCGTCGTCGTCGTCGTTGTTGTCGTCGTCGATGTGGCCATCGCCGTTGTTTAAGGGGGGGAGGGGGCTGTGTTGGACCCATTGCTGGCGGTTGTAGCAGCTTGCCGGCTGTCAAATTCATGGCCCTTTCGTCTCTGGAATATCATATTTCGCCTTGCACGGTGTTAGGCGCCCACGTTCACTTATGGTGATTGCGTGTGTCTTTGTCTGTGAGTGTGCGCGCGCGCGCCTCTGTGTGGGTAAGTGAAGGAAGGATGCTGTTACGATACGCGGAATGCGGCCGTTTTTCGTCCTTTTTCTCCAGTACGTGCTCGATTACAGCTTCCCCGTTGGCAGGAAATGGCAGCCCAAAAACACATTCTTCACGCAAGTGCGCAAAACACCCATTTTACGCGTGGTGGGTAGTATGTGTGTGTGTGTGTGTGTGTGGATGGAAAATATTTTGCACCACCATTGCGGCCATCATTTTCCGGACGGCCGGAGCTACGAGCTACGGCACGAAGTTGCTTTCGAGTTTGTGTTGAGTTGTTTACTGCGCATTAAACTTTCAGGATTCATCTCGCTCTTAGAATCAGGCGGAACAAACTCTCGTCTCGAAAAAGTGGAAGGAAAATTCGTTTGAATTCGCAAGAAACGAGTCAGAAATGTTGATTTGAAAGATGTTCTTGTATGTTTGCTGTAATTTACGTAGAAATATATTTTCTCACGTATTGTAATCCAATCTATTGAAAAGGTTAGATAAATACAAAAGAAAAATGAAATTATTGAAGGTTACGAACATGAAATTCATTTAAAGTAATATAAAATTAAGCAAAACCATTTAAGCAAAATCATATTGTTCTGTTTTTAATTATAGTTAAAGATTTTTGAGTAGGTATTAATAATGCCATTTTGCAGAAATATACAATATTTTTTTGAAATAGAACCAAAAACTGTCTTTCAGCTGAAAATTCCAGAAAATGTTCAATTATTTTAGAAATGAAAAGTAATGAGCAGAAGGACCAAACACGAATAATTCAAAATTGTTTCCTTCCTTAGTGTTCTGTTAGCGTTAGCGTTATAAGACTATTTTGAGTAAACCGCAAAAAAACTCTTCTCTAACATTTGTCATTTGTCTTGCTTTCTCCCTGTAGATTGTACTGAACTCGATGCATCGCTATCAACCCCGCATACATTTGGTTCGTCTCGTCCCCGGGCAAACCATTCCCAACTCACCCAAGGAGCTGCAGGAAGTGGACCACAAAACGTACGTTTTCCCGGAGACGGTATTCACCGCCGTCACGGCCTACCAGAACCAGCTGATAACGAAGCTAAAGATCGATTCCAATCCGTTCGCGAAAGGATTCCGGGACTCGTCACGGTTGACCGATTTCGATAGGTATGTAAAAAGTTATTAATAACTCGATTATAGAGTGTATTTTAAGGATTTTTGTGTGGAAAAAGCTTTGAATGATTTTTAAAGTTATTACCCTCTTGATAGTGGAAACCACTATTATGTGTTACCTCCGAGACAGGTTCTTGGGGAGCAAAATTAAGTCTTCTTAACTAAGTCCCCTTTATACTTTCAGCTACTCTGGCATGTAAGTATTGTAGCTGCCGAAGCTGAACAACAAAGACAAATACAGTTTGTTTGAAATTATAATTGATGCCGTATTTGTGCATCGATAATTTGTCAATGCATCTTCATCGAGTCCAAATGATTGATAAAGCCTTTACTTAAATGATCTTTTGTTTCTACCCAACCCTTCCGCAGTTCGCACAACTCTTTACGCAGCCCTGTGTATTGACTCACTGATTTGTGGTTGGGTTTTCATTTTTTCTCCCTTCGTCAACTCAACAACGTCTTGCGTCCAGTTTGCCTTGAGGGTATTACCTCCTCCCAGCACTGACCACTGACCCAATCCTTACCCACCCAGTGCGGGATTGAGATGAGAAATAAAATGACGACGTTTTTCTCAGCCCGTTCTTCTGTGTGTGTGTGTGAACCTGGACCTCCGTTTCGATGCCTTGGTTTCGTTTTCGTTTCACTAAAGTGTTGATTACAGAGCGGCACATTCGGCACCTCCATAAAGCGTTCGCGGTGCACAAATCGTATGAAGGCGTTGCGCAAAAATAAAAAAAAAGCGCTATGGAAACGCTGAAGAAACGCAGTCTGGAGGAAGGCAAAACGGAGCTAAATGACTGTTAAAAGTGGTCGTAATTATTCTGACAACTGTGCTGCGCTGGCCTCCGGGCACCCGGCCAAGACGTCGTCGACGACGCGAAGCTTGGGCTTTCCTTGCGTGTGTGCCCCTTCCTCCCCGCCCCATATTACGTACTGCTGGAAAGAAGCAGCAGAAGGGAACGATGGAAGGCTTTGGCCATAGGTTTCGCAGTTTCGGAGGGCGTTGATTGTGCGCCCTTTTTTCGTAGCCCCGCCGGACGGTGCGGTTTTGCGTTGCGTCAAAGGACTCGGCGAGAATTAAAGCGAACCTCGGTCGCAAAACCCTTCGATGTGCGTAATGATTGATAAAATCCTTACAACACCTTCCAGCGTTCAGCAAAAATAAGTGCGGCTTGGGGAATCGACCGGCAGGGCGAGAGATGCCCACGAGAACGCAAGAGCTGCGGGCTGCGTAGTAATTTACACGAAATTGATGAACTTCGAGCCGCTAAAGCGTAACGTGCCGGGCGGTAATAATTTATGACTGTCCGACCGACGGAAGGATGTCCGCCAGTCGGCGGGAAGAGTGGCCTGAGCGTGCACTCCTTCGAAGGGTTTCAATCGAGTCTCGGCTGCATCGACAGACAGCGAGACGCAGCTCTGATAGAGAGAGCAAGAATTGCAGTTTTTGAGAGTTTCTTTCATTTTGAGCTGAAAAGTAGGGAAAAAAGGGAAAATAAAAACATACTTCAAACCGCACTTGACCGTTAGCACATTCTTTGGGAAGGAAGATTGATGTTTCCAGCCATTCAATCCGGTGTGTATGTGTCTTCGGGCCTGTTGTCCTGAGGTTTTGTTTCTATTCACCTGCCACTCGTCAAACGGCAACACATTAGATGCATAGCTTTTGAGGCAACACATCGATCATGATTTTGCTGCCAGCGAAGGAATTCACATGTTTGAAAGTTAAACACATTTTGATGAGCGGTCGTGGGAGATCGATAGGGAGGAATCCAGTAGGTTATCATAAAATACAGAGATAGAGAAAGATACAAATGGGGTACAAAATATAAAATTTAAAAATTGTTTTATACGTTCATAATCAAAATTTCGGATAAGAAAATAATCAAAACTTTACTGATTTCATCGCTTAAAGGTTCTTGTTACGTCAGTCAGATGAAGATGAACATGAATTTGTTGAATGAATTTGATTGGGTCTCCTTTCATTCATGATCAGAAGGATTTTTGTTTGGTCGGAAATTACTAAAGAGTAAAACAATCCACAATTATGTCGTAGAATTACTAGAGGCATATTACAGCAGTGTAGACTCAAGTATTGTAATGTCTAGAAGACACGAAAGAAACTCATCAACTAGCCATCAGCATGGTTCAATCGGACCCAATCTGAGAATAATCAGTACCTAGATTAAGGAAGCCACAAACAACTCAATCACAAGACCTCAAACGTCGTAGGGATTTTAGAAAAGTTATGCTTTGAAGAATAATAGCAAAAAACAAATGTTCTGATGATGCAGTAAATACTAAAAGCATTCAAGCAAGTTACACCAACAATAAAATTCCTCAGCGTGACACTTTTAATACATCTTACGGCTTATGAGATCCTTAAAATTTCGGAAGCAATCGAGATGTAACTGCCAATAAAATGCAAGGCCGGAAAATACCAAAATTTCTACCTTTTAAATTCAATCATAATGTAGAAATTGACGTGTCAGGATAATGTCCAATCGTTAATATTCGTGTAGGTTATTTCAATTTCTCTAGAGAAACATATTAGTTTTTTTTTTATCTATGATCCATCTAGTCAATATTGTTTCATCTTTATGCATCCTAAAGTGGGCTCTGGGCGTGTTTTTATTGAATCAAACACACAAACGTCTTAAAAAATATACTATCGGCAATGCCCAAAAGAGTCCTTTAAACCCATAGTCCATAAACACAAAAAAATTAATTTCTAATATTCGCAAGGGGTTTGATTAATTAAATAGTTGTCTTTGCGCTATTGCTGCAGACGATTCATGAAATCACAGAACTAATTTAAGTCGTTGTACAGAATTGTTTTCCATAATACTATTTTATTCGCCTTTAATTCAAAATAAGGCAAAAGGATTATTTTTCATCAGCTTCTATGGACCTTTTTTCCATAAGACGAACCCTCGAAAAAGGTCAAATAAGTTCAATAAGCCAAAGGCGGCAGTTTTCGGCAGTATCGGCAAACCCACTTTGCTATAATTAAAGGACCGATCGACCGATCGGGAGTCACAGTAGGCTGTCGGCCACAGTCACTGATCCCCATCCCGTTGCTACTCCAATTGAGTGAGGCATGTGAGGCGTGAAACCGGAAGATGATTAGCGGTTAAAGTGCATCTCGATAAGATGAGTCCCAAAGTTAAAGGGGAAAAAATAATAAAGAAATGCAGAGGTAGGTCAATGATTGGAAAGGGCTGAAGACACTGATCGGTTTACCGTCGCTGTTCTGATTCCATGAATACCGACTATACCAAAGCGAAGTATGTTTTCCTTTCTTCTCACTCACTTTTGAAGACCTGTCAATCTAGAATGGGACCCCCAATTTCTGCACAGGGTTCTCGAGGAGGAGGGGGGACATAGCATAACATTTTAAAAGCAACACTCTGTTCAGTTGCATTCTTCAGCCGCCGGACTGCTGCAAAAGCGCAATGCGCAAGAAAGAGCACAAACACAAAGAGAAAGAGAGAAAAGCACGCGGAAGAGCACAAAGGCAAAATGTAAAGCATGGTACAATTGGTCAGATTTTTCATAATTACACCCGATGATAGCAGCTAATAATTGAAGGCTCTAATTTGTTGTACGCGAGGTGTGAAGGAATCTTCGGCGGCTGCTGCGACCTGTTGCTGAAGTCGCCGTGTTTCGCCAAAAGTCCTTCACCGGCATCACCTCCGTGCTTATCCGCTGGGCGAGCATGCACCGGCACCCGGAGCGGACGAGCGGACGATCGGAACAGCAACAACAAAAAAAGGAGCGAACAGCCCTTCAGGCTAATATCATCACCAGAGCGGCATTCGGTAAATTACAGGGCGGCAGATCGTGCGATCGCGGCTCGGCGAGTGTCGTTTCATGTTCATGGCTTCTCTCCTCCCTTGTTTCGCTGCTTTTCAACGGTCATTCAGATTGGGATGGTGGCATTGGCAGGAAAGACTGTTGGGTCTGGGGGAATCCTGTTTCGTGACTGCCGAAGTTTTCGCTCTTCTTCACCCTTCCGTAACGTGCTTGGGTTGGGGTGGGCCGTTCTTGGCCGGAGTGAGTTTGGGATCGAGCCGAGAATGAAATCGTTGCGAGCCTTCCCGGAGCCACCAGTTTCAAGTTGGTGGCACGGCGTTCACTCTGCTGGTGGAGAGAGCATTGAAAGGGGTAGTTTTCCTCCACAGAACAAGCCACAATTCAGCCCCAACGTTAGGCTCTTGAACACGATGATGGTCCTGACGGTACGGTTGACTCAGACTGCTACGTTTTTCCCCCTCCCGTTCCAGCCTATTTTTTCCACCTGATGATGATCATCCTGCCTTTTTCTTGCGGGCTATGCTTGAGAGAAAAATCAAAATCGATCGCCGTACCGGCGTAGTCAAACTGATCACGTGAATTGGTTTATGGTCGTGTGAAATTGAAAATGAAGCGAAGTTTATAGTTATTTAATAATGGATCGGTGTTGCCGGAACAAGTCCTTTGTTGGCCACGGTGGTACCGCGGTACTTTCGCTCCTTCTCGCTCAGCATCGTTCTCGTTCCTCAGAGCACATTAGCTTGCAAAAAGATGATGATGATGATGATTATGATGCGAAAAGACGATTTCTGGGGTTTGGCCGTGGGTGTGTCTGAAGCCTAAAATTACTCTGCAGAGAAATTGTTACATCGTTGCAGGAACGAATATCTGGTCACAGGGTCTTCCGATGTGATGTGAGCTCAATTTTAGGAACAAGAAAGTGACAAAAATGATGTTTTGAAAATGTTGTATTACTTATTTAACACAAAAAAATGTAACGAGTTGCTGTCTGTAATCTCACCTACAGTGAATTAATTACCGTAAAAATCTGTACCTTCCATTCAATTCTCAGGGACCCAATGGACGCCCTCCTACTTGAGCAACATCTCCGTTCACCGATGCGCCTGTTCCCCGACCCGATGACGATGGCTCAGTTCGCTTCGAGTCAAGATCCGGACGGCTCTGCCCAGGCGGCGCTCTTCGAAAAGGCTCGTCAGCATCTGCAGCTGTGGGGCCGATCACCGTACAGCGAGCTGCTGCTGCCCCAGATGTATCAACGACCTCCCGCCAGCCTCGGTGCGCTCAATCTTGGACTCTGGCAAGCCACCGGCGGCCAGTGGCCACCACAGATTCCGCCCGGCTTTCTACAGCAAACGGCTTCGCTGGCCGTAGCAGCGGCCGCTGGCCAAAGCCCTCGCACGCCACCACCACAAGGACAGCCTGCCTCGAGCCCGTCGCCCAGCTCTGGCTCACCGTCACCGAGCGAGATGCGATCCCGGCAGCTGGGCAATCGGTTCAGTCCCTATCAGATACCTCCACAGCATGCCCAACAGCAGCCAACAGGGTCAGGCTGCAGGACACCACCACGCTAGTGCTGTACGTTGGTAGGAGTTTACAAGAGCAAAGTGGAATGGTTTTCTTGTAGATATGGAGTAATCGTTGTTGTATATAGGTGTTTCTATGACATCAAAGTGCTATTGAACTGAGTGCACTTTTCACATCACACCTTGTTATTTATTTTAGCCACCGATAGCATTTTACCTTATTCTTTTACTAGCAGCATTGATAAAAAATGTAATTTTATTTTGTATGTGTTATGTGTTTATAAGACATAATCATTTTACGACCACATGATATATTTATTATTTACGCAATAATTGTTCTACACTATTGTAAAAACAGCAATGCAGTTGTGATTATAAGACAGTAAATAAATATCACCATGACACTCTACATGCTAAACTTGGTTTTTAATGTAATAAATTTGTATAAACGTGAAAGAAAAAAGGTGTTTGGTATACCAAGATGGTAAGTAAAAGTTGCTTCAAATGAGATTTTCGTACATTATTCTTAGATTGGCTAATTGCATTCAAAATGCAATGTTTAATTAATTTGTTTTGAAGATTATGTACCAAGACGTAATTTTATCTCTTGAAATATCTTTTACTGAAAGGGAACAGCTGAAGTAAGAAATGTTACTATAAAATATGATGTGATAGGAGAAAACTCAAAGGAATAGATAACAAAAGAATATAAGTACTTATGATTTATGTCCTTTTTTTGTTAAACAATTGATTGATAGTATTAGAAATTATCAACTGTCTTTTTGATGAAAAGAATCTATGAGTAAGTTAATTAGTTGATGATAATTTTTAGTTGTGCATCAAAAACTATTATTATGCTTAAACAATTCTTCAATATTCCAGAAGCCTAATTCAAAGTAAAGCTCGAGAAACCAATCGGATTTAAAAGACTCGTCTCAAGGCTACTTTATTATAGAATGCGTCAAGTCTCTCTGCGTCTCAGAAAGTCTTTAATTTATGATGGTATAATTGGTTAGAAAGATGCTTGTTTGATTTGTTTAAGAAAGACGGGGTTTCACATGTACGTTTGGACCACATACATATTTGATATTTTATAGAAGTCTCTCTTATCCAAGTTTCGTTTTAGTTCTTCCACAAATGTTAAAACAAGAAAAAAAATCAAATTCAATACAGCTTCCTTATAACAATTATATTACCTTATTTGCTAATAAGTTGAGACACCATATCTTTGATTTTCAATTGAATTAAAGCTCTAATCAACTCATGAGCTCAGAAAAGCAACAGATTATTATTGTGTGCAGTAATGTCTTGTTAGGAATATTATTGTATGAATCAGAGGATCAGATGATTTATCATGCTCTGTTTTACTTTGTTTATTAACTTACAGCATTTCGATCTTTGCTCTCAGTGACATACCGAGTCAGTAGGGAATAGAATACGTCCAGCAAATCATACACGACATGGAGCAACCTCATCATTGATGGTGTGAATAATTTACTACCTACCGATTGTTTGCTAGCTACCATAAATCATAACGTTGACCAAAGCTGCTCGACATGGTCATAAGTATAGGTCTTTTTTTATACGGAATATATCACATGCCATACATGGTGCGGTCTCATAGGTATTCCGTAACATACGCCTAGCAAAATCTGCACATTGTTTTTTTGTCTTCCTCATCTGCTACAAGATTAAATGTACTGTTTCTCAGAGTTAGTAACAGAAGATAGAACCGACGAGAAACGAGCATCAAATGACGCGTATCATCTCGGCCACGCGACCAAAACCCGGCGCATCCCTGAAGGCGCACCCGTACCCGCCCCTCGAGCATGCACCGTGCACGGATGATACTCCGAATTAATCGTAAGGGATGATACACCGTTGCGCATGACGCTCCGATGTGGCTTGTGCCGTGTCCAATAAATATCATTCG
Organism: Anopheles gambiae; assembly: GCF_943734735.2. NCBI lineage: Eukaryota > Metazoa > Arthropoda > Insecta > Diptera > Culicidae > Anopheles > Anopheles gambiae. The sequence goes on along the minus strand of NC_064602.1, from coordinate 12,764,162 downwards.
ATACGCGTTCGATCTGGTAGCGAGTGACTCGTCCTGCCGTTTGTTTTTTCCTTGTTGAAATTCAATTTAACAGTCTTAAGGGATTACGTGACCCCGGGATGGGAGGGAACCATCCCATCCTCGATGATTAGCCGGGTCGGGCAATGTCACGTGTCCCATGGATGAGATACCGAAAATTACCGACAAGAACTATCACCTACCTACTCTCCCGTCGATGGTGTGAAATTGCATCCACTCATCTGCCCGACTTTTGCCTGCCTGCACGCTTGCAGACCGTTGCACCGAGGCTAACGGCATCGTTACTACACACATTCACACGTGCCATCGTGCGTATGTCGGTGAGTCGCCCCGAAGGTATTCGAATGGGGGAAAGGGCTTTCTTTAAAACACCCAAAACCGTCCGAATAAAGTGCTCGCAATGGTGTGAACGCAATGGTCGTGCCAGGCAATCAGCGAGCCCGATTCACTTTCGCGTGCAAACCGCGCTGCATTGTGTTAATTGTCACCTTCGTCGGGTAGTGTCCGGCGGCAATCACGAAACCGAGCGGCAGTAGGGCCGGCCCCAGATGAGCCATTAGCACCGCATTGCAGTGCACTTGATGAAGATGACGCGCAAATGAACGGGCGGTTAAACAAAATAAAGAAAAAACACATCCGAAGCGCATAACGAGCTGCAATTGCACACTCGCGCGCCAGCCATGCGGTTGACTGCGTGCGGTGCGTGGGTAGCAGTGAGTCGATTTATCATTTTTTCCCCACCATTTAACGCTGCAATTGACCGCACCACAGTTTGGCTTTGTGTGCCAAAATTTTGGGCCGAAACGGTTTGCGTTTGCACTCACTTGAGAACTCAATTAAAATAGGCAGTAGTTTAGGGGGTTGCTTTTTAATGCGAGTGAAATTTCAACACAGGTGAAGAATATGCCATTGTGTTTGAAGTTTCACTGTAGTTTCACTTATAATTGTTCCAAATGAAGCGTTTAATGTGTCCTGTTGTTTTTGTTTGTTAATTAAGATATTGTTGTGGCAGAGCCCAGGAGCAATTAAAGCTATTAGAACGGTTTAGTAAATCTATTCATTTTGGCAATGTAGACGTTTTACAGGACTTTAACAATCCTGTAGACAAAATCATCGAGGTTTGACTTTGCATCAGCTCAACATAAACTCTTTGAAAACAGTGATCAATATTGATTGAATTTGTGAAACCCCCATATTGGCTGCATTTTTCTTACTTGCTGCAGTGAGTAACTATAAAACAAACATAGATAACAGAAAAAGCCATCTCAAGAAAGAACAGTTTTTCCATATTTCCATGTTATTGTTTTGAAAACTCACAGGCAATTGTCAGTGTGCTCAACGTACAATTTAAACGAACTATTGTTTGAATTACACAATTTAAGACTGTATTAAGGTGTTACTTTTTTGGAACTTTGAGTTGAAGTGTAAATCAGAAAAAAAATTATTCAGTACTTAATAAGATTAGGAAGTCAGTATTAGGTCATAATAACCTTGTAAGTCGATTTGTGAAAGAAGAAGATAAGTAAGGTAGGAGAGATCAGTTTTTAATTTCGTTAATGTTAAAGCGTATCCTTATAAATTTAATTTTTTATAATAAGCTTATGCAGTCAGGAAGCTTTTGCTTTATTAAGAACTTTGGAGATCAATAAAAGTAAGTATACCGGAATATCGTTTCTTCCATTAACCAGATTTGCAAGTGTAGTAAAGTTGTTTATTTGTAAAATTGTATATTTGTAAATGACATAAACTTCGTTCTATCATGATACCTTGAAAATACTTCTATAATATAACATATGAAATTAATTTAACTTACTTTACCTTAACTTTATTTAACTTACTAATTTAATTTAAATTACTATTTAAAATTTAAAACATTGTCCTTCAGTATATTTTTAAGCTTAGTAAAAAGCTATATGTCTTTGCCATTAAATTTACAGATAAGGTTTGCAATCAAATCTACTATAATAAAGAAAATCATGTAAAACTATTAACTTTCTTATTTGTACAGTTATGTTTAATATTTTTTAGATATTTAATCAATACTCAAAACGAAATAATTGAATAAACAATATTTACTAATTCAAACAGTCGTCTAATATCGTAACAGGCCTGGTGCATTACACACAACATATAATCATGAACCTCTTTCCGATTCCTAAGTGAATCTTTACCTGTCCCAGACCCAGAATTAGAAGCCAGATTTATTTCAAAACCAATCAAACCCATCCACCTTGTCTGTACTGCCCGCCTTTGGATCCTTGTCACCGTCAATAATGCTTGACAAAATGGCAACCGTCAAAGCACGAGGGCAACGTTTCGCAAACAACTTGTACCCCGGCTCCAGCTTACCGTTCCACCACACGCTCCACTCATAAACTGTCAAACTCAAATAGTGACCACCCCGAACCCGACGCAACCCATCATCCGGTGAGGAATGGGTTTCCATTTCAGTGCGCTTCTCCAGCCGAAAATGCAGCCTAATTCGATTGACATTTCATCCCGTCCGCTTTTAACGGATTGACACTGTCGAGCAGTGAAATGAGCAGGCGTGAGCAATTCTGCTGCCAACATACGCATACACACACAAACACACTAGCCAGGGCCTTAAGTGGCTATTTTGGGATGCATTTTTCGGTCCTGCCCCTACCGTGCACCGCGAGCCGAGCAGCTTTGCTGCACTGGACAAACTGTCACGAACTAACGCTTGTGAAAGTTGTTAATGGAGTGCGCCGTGTGTTTGTGTGTTTGATATTTGTACCATTTTTTGTCGCCTCCTCGCTGGGCGAGGAATGTGGGAGGAATTAGAACAAAAAATGTAAAGAGCAAAAGACAAATGGGCACCACGCATTGATGTATGGGAACGGGAATAAAAAGCTTCATAATTCGACGGAAAATAATACTACCAAAAAAAACGTAACTAAATTGTGGCTAGTTTGTTTGACAGAACGTCTCCCCAACATTTTTGAGTGTGTGCTGCCCGGGTGGTTAGTTATGGGAGCGAGGGAGGAAGCCAAGGAAGGGACGGTTAGAGAGCTGGCAGTGAAACAAGCTGCAAGTGTCAAGTGTTGGCCGGTGCATCGTCAAACTTCGCTTTAGGCGAAGGGGTCGGACGGCGCAGGCCTAGCGAGACCTGTTTCGGGGTCCGCAAAATGAGACGGACAGGTGTGGAGATTTGAGTTGTTTCGATTAAACCGAACCAAAAACGGACGGACAAAGAGAAAGATAGAGATACAGAGAGAGGGAGAGAGCGAGAGCTAGAGATGGAGCGACGGTTCAGCGAAGCGATGTTCGAAGGCCAATAGACAGCGGGACAAAACGATCCATGTCCGTTAGGATTAATTGATATAGATTAAAAGGCCCCGATCCCCGATCCCTGAGCGATAGACACTTTCGAAGTGGTTTTTGGGGGCCCCCGGACCCAAGTTGTCAAGTGTCGGTGCAAAACGGTCGATACCTGCCGCTTCCAGGTGCTGGTTTTTTGTCAGCTTCATTATCCAAATAATGTGACAGTTTTAATGGACCTCGGGATCATCCTTTCGGGTTTGAAGGGCGGGCAAGGTTTGCTAAACTAAGGCGGTGTTGAAGGAGGAGCGGGGATAAAGTGGCATAAACGATGTGCTCTGTTTTGAATCGGTCCTGTCATGATTAGGGACGCGATTGACGTCGGCCGCGGGAAGGACTGTGAAGGGTAGTGTGGGTAAGGATCAAGGATCAAGGACTGCTGGCGGGTTTGATTCGGTACCATGTGTGGAGTGTGTGCAGGGAAATTAAAAGGGTAAAAGATTGATTGTTTGTTTAAGCGTGTACAGCTAACATATTAAGCAAATGTAGCTTTGGAGAAAGAAAAGAAAAACACAATTCAATGTTTGTTTTGCTACTCACAAATATGTTTGGTCCGCCAATTCCAAGAACAACTTGTGTGGGTGATTTCTTTATATAAAGATTTACATCCCTTCTTCTGTCAGAAGATGATAGTTTTTATCGATCGGTTTTGTTTGGGAAATTCAAGAAATAAGACCCACCTTTTTTAAGAAATTTGCAGTCTTAAGCTTTATTCGGTTCAACTGGAAACATTTTTGTTTCAATCCCAGAAATTCTTGGAATGTAAATGATGTGAAATCTATGTTAAGAATATTCACTAAATTGAATGGAGTACATAAATAACAGAAGAATATTCTAAGCGTTTGTTTTCATAAATTTAATTTTGAAGAACAGTGAAACAATCGATTTTGGACTACAAAGCTCAAATAATCCGTATTTTCCACCACAAAATCATAATAATGCTAATGGAAGAGTATCGTTTTGAGTTAAACATAATTTTTGAATTTTTTTTTCTAAGGAAAAACTTTTGCTCAATTTTCATAGTTACGACAAGAGAAAAAACTACACCATCTCGAATTGTATAGATCTTGTGATACGGTTCCTTATTTACTACCCCTTTAACTCTTGGGAATGCGTTGACTTTAAAATCGTATTAACTGGAACGAAACAAATCAAAACAAAGTGCTAGAGGGATGCTACATACAGGGAGGGGTAATTTTGTTTTATAAAAAATGTATGTCACGGTGGCAATTGGTTGATAAAAAATCTAAAATAACTGAAACACAATAAAACGAGAGTAGAGGAAGCTTTTTTTCTCTTTATTTCAAATTCCATTTATTTCACTCCACGCGAATTGACATTGAGATTGTTTTGCTTTCGTTGCGTCATAAATTGGGCCAGTGTATTGTGTTGCTCTGTTTTCAAAACCTACAGTCATCTGTAGTGTAATTTAAAGACTTTTTAGCGCAGATGAGGTCGCTGTTGGAGGTGGTGGGGTTGGTGAGAGCATTTTTCAGGATACCCGTTTCAAACCCTCCCGAGATTCGCGCGACGTCGGAAAAAGGGGTTGAAAATAAGATGTTCCGCTAGATAAATCAGGACACCGACCCTTGCCGTGCCTCCGAGCCTTTAGGCACCCTCAACCGTAGCAAAGGGTTTTAGCTACTGCTTAGCTTTTCCTTCACCCACGAACGTTCGTCCTGTCCGCAAAGGCCTGCCCGTGTGATAACAATCGTTGTCGCGCCCGTTAAATAGCTGCCGAACCGTTGGCTTCCTTCGCCTACAAACTGGAAAGGAAATCCCTTTTTCCGGATCGCTATCCTGCTCCGTGATGCGGGGTTTACGAGCGACCGAAATTCCGTACTGAGACTGAAGCAAGTGGCACCTCTTTTTTTAACGTTAAACCGTGCGACGGAGCAGCACACGCACGCCAGCGCGTTGCGTGTGTTTTGCGCTTTAACACACTAGCCGCGGGGGAAAATCCTATCTCGGTGCGGATCAACCCCGAGCGCCGGCGTAACCCTTTTAAGGGGTTTTTGGCGTGAAGCTTTACGGCCTCCGGTTTCGGGGAACGTTTTTCGCTTTGCGGAAGGTGTGACACACGCACGCTCTCGGTCTGCGCACATCTGCAAAGGGTTATGGCGGGGAGTCGGGTAACGTGTCAATTGGAGTGAGAAAGTGCGAAAATCATCACACCAATCCGATATCCGATCGGTCACGGAAGCTTGGAGGGATATTCGCTTCCGTTTTTTTCCTCTTCTCATTCAATCCCTACTCACACGTAAGGGGTGTGAAGTTATGGAATGAATGTTTATTCCCAAGGCAATTGGAGCGTAGTACATGGTTGCTACGGTTTTGCACACGGTTCAGCGGAAATGATCAAATTAGAAATTAGAGGCGGATGTGCTTAGCTTGGACCTTGAGCAGAGTTTAATTTGTATTCAGTATCATGAATAGAATGAATTAATTTCAAATTTGTAATACAAACTAGAAAATATATCAGTCAAGAGCCATTTTGCCCATTTTTTTGTCATTAATTCACAATTTTCTTCCCATTAACATAATCATCATAGCGTATGGTTCACTTGAGAATTGATTCTTGGACGCAGGACTTTTTCTTTAAGTATGGATGAAACTATCTCGTACGAAATTTGTAATAAAAGCAATCGAATAAAGTCTAGAATTAACCTCTCGAATCCACCACAAGTATCCGTACGTTGTTAACGATATTTCAATAAATTACTCATTCTCTCAAGCCATACTTTCCTACAATTGAATTCGCAACGAATGTTACGTTGAAACTAAACTCAAATGAAGCAGAAACGGTGGAACGACAAGATAAAATATTACACCGCAAGTGAAACAATCGGAGGAACAAACTGTTTTATAACTCAAAAGGAAGCTCTCTTTCAAACTCGCGAATGTCGACAGCTGCTTCATGATGAGCTTGGTTCGATGTTCGTCCGGATTGTTTGTCTGGCTGGCGCTTCTCGTCGCGTCAAACGCAAATGAAGCAAGCGATGTATCTTCGTTCTGTCTGTTCTACCCAGTCAACGAACCAAGCAAAAAACCTTTAATGAAGAGGGTGGTACATTTTAATAGTTAATCATAGGCAGAAGGAAGGGGTAACTAATTAAGAAATCAAAAATAGATTCAACGTGTGGTGGAATGATTACGCCCTTGGAGCAGCTCCATACTACGACTAAAATTTCATTTTGAACTTTCATACACTGTTCCAGCCCTGGTACGATTTAAATTTCTTCTCACCTTTGCAAAAAAAGCATCTGTTAGTGGTCGCTTGAGAAGCACTTCAATGCAAGCATCACCGTACGGATTTTTGATCCAATTCGATACCATCCCATTCTCCTCCCACGAAACCCTTCCGATCTATTGTTGGCTGATTTTAAGGGAAGGCATGTTTTGATCGTCAGGCCCTAAGAGAGTGCGGCGACGCGACGGTTGTGAATGGGCGCCCGGATTGGCCACAGAATCGGTCACACGTAAAGAGGTTTGATGACTGTGGGAAATTGTTTTTTGGTCCAGCGGTACCCTGTCGAATCCTCCAAAATGGTGCAACATTGGCCGAGCAAACTCGGCTCGGTTGAAAGGGTGGGAAGAGATGGCGATGGAGATGATTTGACTCCCGTGTCATGGTTGGAACGGAGTCAATGGTTAAGCCGAACAGTTAATCGAAACCGTTTGGCACCTTTCGAGCGCCGGCTCACTTTTCACGCAGCTGAGCTGGCAAACAAAAATCGAACATCTTTGGGAATATCGTACGTCGCGCGGTGGAAACGGCACCGGAGAAAAGACGGAATCCTTGCGTAAGGTGCGTTTGATGGCGTGAGAATTCGTTTGATCGTGGCCACACAACGGCACCATTGTTGAATGATGCTAATTATATACAGAAGGTGCGCGTTGGTAAGCCTCTTTGCTTTTGTGCGACGAGCAGGATGAAACACGCAGGGAGATTCAGGCGGGGTCTAGGATGATTTGGCAAAACGTAGAACAATGTAACACCACATATCATACATTTTGGCTGATGGCTTAAATTATTAAATTAAATATTGTGAACTACAAGAGTTCCTTACAAAAAGCTGAAATATCACAAATGTTTAATCATCATTAATACATCATTTTAATATTTAAACATATTTGTTTTATTAATGTATCAATGATGATTAAATATCAACGGAATATTGTCAGTTTTTTAATACAATTGTTTCTATCCGTATTGTTTTATAATACGGAACAAACATGTAGAAACATACTTATTATGTGTGAGAAAATAATACATAACAAGATAAAATTTCTATATAAATGCCTAATGATGGATATAATACTTAAAACAAAAAAAAAAAATCATTTAAAATTGCAAGCTACTATCTCGTATACTTGTGTGATCGTAAATTTGTGTTGTGGAATGTGTTTATAATGTTAAACTTATATCTAAAACATAGGAAAAAGGCATTGAAATCATTAAGGATGCAGCAAATTCAAGTTTTGGATTGAGAAATAATTGCAGATGGCAATAAAAATAATTTCTTTCAATCTCGATCAAGTGTACAAATTCATATGAAATTATCGTAAATCGTCAATCTATTTTATTAATCATGATTTAGACTTCATTACGGCTTATGTGCTAGAGAAGAAACTCTAAATCAGTTCGAATATATTTTATAGAACTTTTATTTATCAAGCAATTCCTTGACCACATATTTATAAAATCATAAAAAATGCATTAGTGCACAACAACATGAGCATACGCATAGAAATATTACTTTTTGTTAAGCTGAGATGAATAACATTATTTATACAACATATTTTAGTATAATGCATTTTTTAATATTTTATAAAATTCTCGTAAGCTAATAAGCTCAGAGTTACAGAACGATTAATTACTTCACCCGGGTTGATCCATTCCAAGAAAGCACCATTCGGTTTGATCGCATTCCCGATCGCATTCCGCTGCCATCATCGTTAGCTGACAGTGATAAAAGTTAAAACGCTCCCTCTTTCAAGCAAACGTCCGTCACTCCGGACGGACTAAACAACAACAGCACCAAAAACGAGGCAAGATTGACATAACCCTACTGAGTTTTTGGCTGCGTTTCAGTGTCCATTTAGGACGGGTAGAATCACATTGCTGCTCTGCCCCGTACGTGTTGAAACACGACCGTCCAAAGGTGGGGATATATTTGGGATCTGCTAATGAAAATAAGCACATGCAGCTGTACCGGGAGCTAGATGGGCCGTCTTTGATGGATAGATAGAGTGTTGGTGGAAGGCGGTAGATGGGGGGGCGAGTGGTAAGGAATAGAAATATTTTTAATATTTTCAACACATCACCCATCAAACCCGTGGTGCGTGGTGGACGTGCGCGAGCCTTAATCATAGTCTCGGCGTGCTGGGCAGCTCTTGAAAACGTCGACCCCACGTTAAGGCGGACGTAGGATGATCTGTTTGGTACAACTAAGGAAGCGTTTCTTCTTCTTTTTCTGTGTGTGTGTGTGTCACTATCACTAATCTATCCACATAGAGGAGTTTGATTTTTAGAAACGATTTCCGCAGACGCTGCCGTTAGCGCAGCGATCAAGATCAGGTTCTCGATCTCGGTTCGGTCGGATCGAATCCTGTCGCTGAAGTGGGTATGACTACCGTGAAATGATTCATTCGTAGCAGTGCCATTCACACTGTCTTGCTTACTCGCATCTTAGCCTCCCAGCAGCAGCAGCAGCAAAGAATGTACAGCTTTCCACTGCCGCTGGTTTGATACCGTTTCGAAAGGAATGATGACCGCACGGCATCCCCTGTTGCTTGACAGTTGAAAAGATTCTTGACAAGAATTTGAATTTTTAATCAACCACCACGCGCAGAGAGCGGTGTACCAGGAGAGGAGCCTCATCCGAAAGGAAACAAACGACTTGCAGCGGTAGCCCCCCGGGCAGGTAGCCGAAGAAGGCCGTGTCCCTCAGACTCACAGCTCAACGGTGCGGATTAATCAAATGGGTTGGCCAAATCATGTAAATGAGCGCAATTCCGCTGACTCAGTGTGGACTCCTCGAGAGGGAAGGAGGGGGGTTGAGATGAAGGTGGTTTTCGTTGCGGTTTGGTGGTGATTTGAGCGACATGACATTTCTACATGGTCTGTGGAACCACCACCATCACCACTCCTCTCGTCCATCTCAACGATGGTTGATGGTTGGGACACGCTCTCGATCGCCGTACAGGAAGTGAAGAATCCAAAACAAATCCACAACTTCTGACCGAACCACACAGTAGTTAGTTAGCTACCGGCTTAATGATGTTTTCATCGCACCGTGTTTCGGACGGTGGCTCAGGTTCTGGGGCGAGATAATGATAGCGGGGCCGAGAAAAAGAGTGACTGGATGAGATACCGAATGTGCATAATTTGCAATCCATCGGCTGAGAGGTTTGAGATGAGATAGGGGAGGTAGGTGGTATAATCGCAGTTTACGAGATCACCTTCTTGTCACAAATGTTTTCGGGCCTCGGGTGTCGCATGTGGTGGATGAGGATGGTGCAAAGAGAGCGGGATGTTGTTTGTTTCATAATTTAAGCTTATTCGGTGTCTTAAACCACTCATTACGACTACATGCATGTTGGAGAGGATGTAAGTATCGTATGGGTTATCATTTGTCGGTCGTTATAACTGTGCCAGGAAATGGCTTACCATAATAAAGCAGTGTGAAGGGGTTTCTTTTTTTGTTGTGGTTCAAAGGTGTTGAATGTGACGCAAACAATGATTTTGAACGACGGAACCACTGACGAAGAGAAATGAATGGATAGTTTTGCATAATCATTGAAGTCGAGGATTTTGTTTGAAAGAGCATAACGAAAACTTGAATGAATTTTATTATGTTTTTTTGGAAGTTATTGAACGTACAATATGGCTAATTGTAAGTTTGTTGATGGCAAAGAATTCTTATTATTGTCCTTGATATTCAGTAATTGTCAAATAAAAGATCTTGTTAATCGATTATTGCTATAAGCTGAGACAATCTGAGCTACTGACTTTCTTAAGACTTGTTTACAGGACTACGATAGCCTGTACGGATATGTTATATTTAAGCTAGATGTTGTTTTTTTTTTTTGTTTTTTTTTTTATAGAGACTTTGAGCCAATTGGCCTCTTCGCCTCTTTCGATCGGTTGATTAATTCTACGCTTAAAATCTAACATTCTTATTTGCAAGCCATTTGTGGCTTATATCCTTATATCTACTAGATAATGAACGAACGATGTTCATGTTATTCATGTGAAATGGCTAAAGAGTTTTGTTAATAACTGTTGAATGTCTCTGTATTATTACGAGAAGTTCTATATAACTTAGAATAGATTTATGAGCTGTACGGCGAACTGAACATCCTGACGGTGGCGAAGGCTGGCAGGATACGATGGCTGCCCCATCAAGAAGGTGTTCGACAGCGATCCCCAGTTCGGCATATGGCGCATGGGAGCACAGCGAACTTGGTGGCGGGATCAGGTGAAGCGAGACCTGTCGGACATGGATTGAAGGCTGCAGTCAAGGACCATTTGCATCCTGGGGAATTATTGTTGACCGGGCCATGACGTGCTCTATCGTGAGCAGGCCAACAAGAAAAAGAGAGAGATAGAGAGAGGTATAGACAAAGAGAGGGAGACAGATAGAGAGAGAGAAGGAGAGAGAGAGAGAGAGAGAGAGAAGGAGAGAGAGATAGATAGAGAAAGAGAAAGAGAGAGAGAGAATAGGTTTATGTGTTCAAAAAAGGGGACCTTTGAAGATGATTTATTCTAAACTATGACCTTAGGTAGCCTAAGGTCAATAGGTAGTACATAAGTAAGAGTAGGTAAGTAAGTAACTAAGTATCTTATTCATGGCTACATTTTATCGCTCATGTATTATTTTATTCAAATTTGAATCATTCAAGAATAGAACTGAAACAAGTGCTTGATTATCGATTTGATCATCTCAGATTCTGTAATAGCCCATTCTTCGGATAAACTTACAAAATTCTAGGATTGTATTGAACTTAATTTTAACTTGAAATAAAAATGAAAAGAACACAACAAAATGGAGATGAAATATGTTTTTATTCGTTCCAAGTATGCATAAAGCTTCCCAATTGTTCAGGGAAGTCTTATTCTCAAATCACAATCTTCAGAACTCTGCACTGAAAATTCAAACCAGCTATTTGCATTCCTTCTTTTTATGATCACACATTATCGATCGTTTCATTTGACGCTGTCTGACCTGATTTTAAATTGATCAATGAAACGCTTTACTCACACGTCCGGGAACGGGGCAAATTCATTCATAATCCCAGCCCGCAGCACCGGCCGCAGCCCGACAAAAGGCAACAAAATTAGCCACATCATCATCGCCTTCTAAGGCTTCACACTGAACCAACCGAAAACGGCTGATGCAAAATCCCCAAGTCCCTGAATGGTCCCACCATTCGCTACCGCGCTTCCCATGCGGTTCGTAAGCTGACCGCGTTGGTTGCGTTTTGTTGAGTACGCCCCTTTACGCGGCAACATGATTGACATGCGTTGGGCACTAATCTTAATGCATATATTTAAATTTGAATTTTCACACCAACCACCAACACGGATAGATGTTTTTTCCTTTTTTTTTTTGTTTGGTTCCTCACGTCCCGAAAATAGATTCTGATAAAGAAACGAGAGTGCGAGCGTTTAAAGTGAAACGAAGGAAAAAAAGAAAGAAGCAAGCAGTTAGTTTCCTTTTTTCCTTCGTCGATCTGTGAGAATGTCTCACAATTGTGCTAAAGCTTGAAACGCCTCAACTTTGGTTGGACTTCGGTTGTTCAATAATAGTGTTGTGTCTCAACGCGTTTCTTACGCCTTACTACATCGCACCGTGATCGGGATGACTTTGCACTCGGAAAACTGAAAGCGATCGAGAAGACCCGATCGATCTTCGAACGCTTGTTGCATGGATCGCTGATGTCTTTATCAGATGAATGCATCTGAGCCGAACGAAGACGAAGGGTCACAGAGGATGCGTGAGACTGCAATGACGGTGGGGGTGTACGTGTCGGAACCGGTGTTGCCAAGGCGACGCGATGTCTACCCGTGTTTAGTTTGGTTAGTTTGTTGGGTTATCGCCGAATCGTACGATTGAATGTAGACAATTTGTCTCTGTAGATTCGTCTGAAGTTGAATTTCGTGGAAATTGAATTATTTTCATCATAAAAGCCTTTGCCTCGTGTGTGTTCTTAAGCTAGGCTTGTGTAAAGGAACAATACTTTGATCGTTTTCTTTATTTTGGGTAAGAGTTTACACCTGATCGTGAGGATCTTGCATGTATCATGCATTGTGGGTTTAGTTTGTGTTTGGATTGTTATCTCACTTTTATGGGAAATTGATTGTGTGGAAAGGGATTTTAATTGTTCTCTTGAAGTGTTAGCCAAGCAGGTGTCTTCGAATAAAATTGAAATACCTAGCCATTAAATCGTGCTTCCTAAAGTCTTGAAAAATACTTAAATTTAATCAGCTTTACACAAGAAACCTTTGATACAGCTTAATTTTACTTCAATTTAAATATAACCCAAAATCTATGTTTCCTTACATCAAACATCAAACGATAGAATTGATGAACATTAAACACATTTATGCATAAAGTACATAAAGATAGCAACGGTGGTCAAGAGGATTGTAAAATCTTCTCCATAACAGGGACCACCCTTGAGCACGGATTAACTATCCGAACCAGTAGCGGGAGGTTTGTGCCATTCTCGGCCCCGCTCGAAATGGACCGCGCGGTAGATTTGGTACGCATGTTGACGGCTGTAAAATCCTATGCCAGCCTGAACCAAACATCAAAGGGGGTCGTTTAGATATTCGTCCTATCTAACACGTGCGGTGAATGGTGCGCGTGAAAAGATTTTTACGAGCTAATTGGCGTAACGCAGTTGATATGGCCCGAAATCGTGGAATGTGTTGTCAATTTGAATTTGGATTTGGATTTTCACAAAGAGCTCGAAACAAACATGTGTAGGTGGTGCCAGTGTTGAATTCGTTTGATTTTGCTTTTCACTATATTTCACTATTCTGAACTTATAACCCACCAATGAATGATACCTATAGCAGCAAACTAAAGGAGAGACAAGTGAAAACATTGATGAAAAGACATCTGGTTAATGTATAACGTAAGCCATTGGATGTTTTACGGTTCTCACGATTAGTTTGTTTCCAATTAGAACACTTCACATCTCTGTTACCTTGGGCAGAAAAGTAGCGTAAATTTCTCATGTCTGTACTGACAAATGTACTGAACTTCGACCAGTTAATGGATAAGTTTAGGAATAAGTAATTGTTTCAATAATAATACTATGTCTAAAACAATGTTTTATTAAAATAAATGATTTGGTACACACAACATCAATAAATCTTTTGTGTTGCGTTTTATTAAAACAAATTAAAAAAAGGGACACTCAACGGTTAACAAACACATTGCAACCTGTCCGTTATGCTACTTTAGATAAATTACTGTAACATAACTCTGTTGAAGCCATCTTCCATTCTTGTCATTTTTACAAATAGTTCGAATTCGAGCTCCAAACAGTTCGAATGGGTAGATCCAAACATAAAGCCATTCAAAGTTCTTTTTCTGTTTGCTTTTCAGCGTAAATTGTCACCCAAAGGATGGATACATTTTGCATATGGATATGCAAACACCAGAGAAAAAACCGTTTAATTTTTATGGATATCGACATGCCCCATATCGTTAATATGATCCACCCCGGTAGCCGTTGACGGTTAAATGAGGTGCACAAAAGTTTGACACATTTTCACCCTACCTTGTTCATATTTATAGTCACACGGTGGAGAATCGTTAATGGAACGATAAAGGGAGCGAGTGAACTGCAAAATGTTAATGGTGGCAATAAGCATATATTTGTTTCATTATTCAATATAATAAAAATAATGCATTACAACATCGCATCTGCAGTCAGTGTGTATTGAAAGATCAGTCTTTTATAAAATGGCCTTTTCGAATTACATTTCAGGCGAACGAAATCATTTGATTTTTTTATAGAAGCGTCTGATCATTCAGGATCAAAAAGAACTGTTAAAAACTATCCAAACTTAAACGTAAACAGGATTGCTTTGTACGTTAAGATGGACTGCCGTAAATGAACGGTTAATGACTCTTTTTCATTTCACAGAATGGCGAAGCTTATAACGCGGATGGTTTATTTAATTTGGGTGAAATCACGTCTGATTTTATTTGCACACCGCCTTTGATCTAGTAAACGACTTCATAAGCGGCGCATCAACTCGGCGCCTTGATAGGAACAAGACGCTTCAAGTTCTTGGGTGGTGCGCGATGTTTGCCTCCTGTTTGATGTACACGGCCTCATAAACTATATTTTTACGAGTTAAACGTTCATCTGCAATGTTCAACTTCAAAGCCAAATGGAAAGGTGATGTTTGTTGTGCATTTGATGTATAGTAGTAAAATAACACAAGGCTAATAAATAGAAGAAAAGGAAAGATATTGTTTTGCATTTTTTAACTCGTGTTTGTAAAAAAAGCCAAATAAAAGGAACAACATAATGTCATAAAATGTTGAAAACCAACTTGAATCCTTCCTACACAATTAGTGGCAAAAACAGAACATATGCCACAGGGTACACATTCCCGATGATAAATAGCTCACGTTGGACAGTTTCAAATTGTGGATTAAGTTTTATCAATTTTTAAACCACACTCTCATCCACCGATTACACACTCTAACAGGATTACGGGGTGCACCGTGCAGTCCGGGCTGCGGACCGCGGGGATAGGGATAATTTTCATCCACCCTAACATGCCGTAATGGTCCATCAGCATGATGGTTCTAATCCGAATTTATGAAATGAAGGACAAATCGGTGCAAAGCATCCCTTTTTCCCGGTGCGGACAGTAGTACAGGGTATCCTCCACATACACACAAAAAAGATACGCCAAGGGTATATCGTGTGCTCAATTTTGTGTCCTTGCGCATCTTCTTTTCTCACCCCCGCGCGCGTTTACAGTAAAAACAAATCACCTCGCCCAGAAGTGAACCGTAAAACAATTCCCAACGATATGACTAATGAAGGGTAGCGCGCAGAACGAATCGCTCGTGCCGTAAGCCGTGGCCGTCAGTTTTTATTATCTCTCCCGCTTAACGAGAGGGTGGCGCAATTTCTCATCACATTGTTGTCCCCTTTGGATGACACGTTTTTCTTGCGTCTTTTTTTTTTCTTGCTGCAATTCACCCCTCTCACCCTTAAACGGGAATCTGCTTGTTCGATTGGCTCACGATGTGCTGAGATTGCGCAAAACGTGTGATGTGCGCTAGCGTGCGGGCAATGTGGGCGAAAGTCGGCAAAAGGCTAGGGGAAAGCACCCAGCAGGAAGGTGGAAGGAAAGTCAAATCTTCCGTAGATAATAGAATTATGATAACTTTTATGATAATCACTTTAACAGGATCATCATAAAAGGGCAAACGGGCGAACTGTTTGCACTGTGGCCGGCTCTGTTTTGCGGTCTCACACGGACGTACTGGGCGGGAAGGGAAGGATCGGGTGGAAGGGGGTAGCGATGTAATAGAACTCACCCACCGGCGATTATGCGATGGTCCATTTTTATATGGTGACGCATGTGGCCACCACCATGCCGGGCAGGGCCGGAGGGTGGAATCAGCCACATCCGACAAATTTGTTTCCAATTACAGCGGATTGGTGTGCGCGACACGGACGAGCAGTAGGAACTGCGAGGGTAGCACAAAAAGGGGTGGCGGTGATTTGTTTTTGTGGTAAAACTTTTTTCCTCTAACTGTTATCTTTTTTTTGTTTTTAAGTTGTCGTTGTTAGGGTTTGTTTGTTTTGATGCAGTCATTCGATTTTAATGCGGAGTAAAATGGTTCAAATAAATGAGCACTTTTCTTGGCGATTAGCTTCTTTGGTGCAGTTCGTTTAAACGGAAAAGCGATTGGATGGATAAAAATACTCACTAAGATAGGATTTTACATTATGATATGAAAATTAAACTTAAGACAAATATTGAATTGATGCTGCCTTACATTGAAACATTCAGCTAGTTATGAGCAATATTTTTTATGTAATAATGGATATTAAACATTTAACATCCTTAAGTAAACACCACTAAAAAGAATAATAGTTGATGAAACAGTGGATGCCACTGAAATATTTTAAGGAACTGCTGGTGATAATTCAATCTTAAATAAAAGTATTTTAAGAGCCTAGTAGTTCTAGCAGTCTCATGGAAAGAATATTCCATGTGTTAATGCAAGAACATTTTTTCAAAATGAACAAAATGAACTTTTATTCCAAACTGTTGAGTTAAGTTCACTAATGTCTCTGCAGTTTTGAAATTGTTACATGGATCATATTTCTAAATAAAAACTTTCCTGTAGCCAGATACATTCTTTAATTTAAAAAAAAAACATATTCTTGGTGTAATTCAAATTATCTATTGTTTTAACATTACATAGATCACACCTTCCAATTTTCGATTGAACGCGGGAACAAGAGGGATCAAAAAGTGTGTTTTGACAGTTTCTGGAAAATATTAATACCATTAGTAAGCCCAGATCTCGTAACGAGCGGTAGATCCCCCATCATCAGGCTGCTTCCAGGTCGGGTCGGAAACTAGCCCAGTGGTTTTGATCGTCTATTACGCAGATGCGTCGGGACGATGCCTGATTAAGGGCAGCCAAGCAGGAAAGAATAAATATTCGGTCATTTGTGATCGTTATTGAATTAGGGGTTTTTTCCAGTGTGTTCCGCACGCCGTTGGAAGTACAATGAAACCGTGAGGCACCCTGGTAAGTCAAACGAGAAGATACCAACTAAAAAAGCCCTATCGAACGAACGCATGCAATGCGCTTAATGTGAGCCAATTAATTAAATTTCCTAGCTTTTGTGGCTTCTGGCCTACTTGAGCCCGGCCAGCAGCGCCGTTTTATGCCGTTGCGAACGTCAACGGTGGCTTCACGTTGACTGGGCACTTCGCCTACTGCCACCATGTGATGTGAAGTTGGAGTGATGGAACAAATGAAACAAATTCCCGCCAATGCCACCAACAGTGTGCCTGTGTGTGTGTATAGAGTGGAGCCTCCAGTTCGGCATGCTGAACCGAAAGTGGCTCAATTTGCCACGGACATTTGTCTAGTCGCGGGCGGCTTCACGTATCGTTCTCGCGTCGTGTCGTGAGCCTGATTTGGGCGCTGGATAAACCGAATGAACCGAATGCAGCGCGCTGGCTCCTCATGGGAATCTAAACAGTAGGAGCGAGCCTTTTGGTGATCAGTTTTACGATTTTGGAACAATAAATTTTCAAAAACCGACCTCACATGGCACGATCGGCAGTGTCATAAATTGTGGGATCCACATTTACATTTTATACTGCCGGTGTTTAGTGTGTCCATGTGCGTCACGGTGGCGACAGGACGGTCGTCCTTACGCTCTGCACCAGAAGGAACAGTTTTACGACGTACACCGGCAAACCGTAACACCGATACCTCGTGCGTGTAATGGACAAAGTTTAATTAGAATGGCAGCTAAACAAATAAAATCATTAATACATTTATGAGCGCCATTTCTGTTTCGGGAAGCGAAAGGTGGCCCTGTTTTTGGAAAGCGCAAAAGATCTTGATTTCATCGGGACCCTTTTCGGGGCAAAGGGATACGGAATAGATGAGTTTAAACTTCAGCTGCCTGACCCACATACGCATATATGTCGATAGGGATGGGGAAGTTTGGGTTTGGGTAGACACATTGTACATTTGATTCGATGAAGTTCTGGTGATTGATATTTGAAGGAGTGCGTGAGGTTGAACCCAATTGTGGCCTAGTTTTCAGGTTACGATTTTATGACAAGGCAAGGGTTGGCTGTAAATGTGTTGTAAAGAAATAATTAAAACTAGGACATAAGCTCTTTTATCTGCGGGATTGTTTAGGATGGTGGATAAAGGATACCTTTTTAGTGTTACTGTGCATCTGACATTACGCTGTCAGTTTAAAACAGTAATAAACCAACATGGCAATCCATCTGGAAATGTCAAATAATTGGTTTAGTAGGACAAAATCGAAGTATTGAGTAAATTGAATAAGGGCATGTGATATGTTATTAAAGCAAACAACATTCTTGGTATCCCCATCAAGCAAGCCGTTTGCTGATCTCCGACCAGCCCTAAACATTTATATTATGTATGTTTTACTACTGTTGGAATGTCAATTTATCTTCTGGCTTGTGTAAACGTATTGTTTACACTCGATTATTTGTTAGATTGATTTAAGCTTCGTTTTACCTGATCTCCATTGATGAATTCATGTGTCGAAAGTGGTTCAAATGGATTTGATTTGTTGATTTTTGTTGATGAGTCATCGTAATTATGGTTACTTTTTACCAACATTCTTTTACTATGTTGTAAGCTTATTAGACTTGTTTAAATGTTTACATACTAAATATATACTTTTTTGAAGAAATAGCATAATATTATAGTTTGTGATTTTTCGATTTTGTGTTTTAAATTATAATTTAAACAATTTTTTTAAGATCATCAGACATTGTATTGTATCTGATATGATACATGCTAAACATATTCACGTTGTATCGGTCTTGTTTACTTTTTATTTGCGTATTTTATTAGAACATTATTGAAAGTTACAGTCAGTTACATAAGTGAACCTCGAATTTTTGCAGATTGCTGTTGATTTAAATTTACAGTTTCATGTGTGTTATGTAGTTTTTTAATAATTTTTAATTTTTTTATTACAAGTGAGCATTTTGTGTCCAGATTTTTTGTAATTGTTGTACTGTTTTGTAAAGTTTGTATTCAAAATGTATTTCTTTACTATATTCGAGCTTCAAAAAGATTTTTATCAATATATTTTTAATTTCACAAACTATAAATGACTCTATTAAATAGAGCAGTAAATTATATTGAATGTTATTTTTATACAAAAAATTGCCCTTATTAATACAATTTTTGTTACCACATTACATAATCAATGCAAATAACCTTTCATTTGAGGCTAATTAAAAAACAATTGTACTTTTTATACAAAGATGGAACAAGTTACCTAGAGACAAAAACATCATCATCATTATCTTTTAACATAAAACACATTTTATTTAAACAATAAATAACAACATTTCCTCTACGTGATTGTTGTTGATACGGTGAGGTCATGGTGAAAGTTAACATTCACCACAGCAATCTTGTTGTGTTTTCATAGCATACTGTTTGCTTACAATCACTTCCTTCTCCAACGGGCTCGTTGGTCTAGGGGTATGATTTTCGCTTAGGGTGCGAGAGGTCCCGGGTTCAAATCCCGGACGAGCCCACCTTCAAATATTTTTTTATATATATATCAAAACAGAGATCCTGCGCGAGATAAGCTTTCGAAGTAGAATTAAAATATACAACGGTCGCAATAAAGTAGAATTCTCATACACCCATCAAAGATGAACCTTCATAACTTAGAATTATAGAGCTCTTCAATAAGATCGTGTGCATAAAAGTTTATTAAAAAACTGTTACTGATACTAATGGAACGGAAGTTTGTTTTGCCTTTTCTGATGGTGAAGTTCGTTATTCAAAATTATTAATGAAAAGAGCTACGATTGGCGCTTGAGTTTCAAACATTTCTTCGTTTTCTTCTTTGTTAACGTTTTAACTTGCGTCAATTTAACTTTTCCATAAAATTCAACCCATTCTACAACACAAAGCACATTATTCACCATACATTTGTTGCGGATGAATTTACACCTTTGAGCTACCGTACCAACAAGCGGACCCCGCTCTGCAGGTAGTTGCAGCAGATCGGTTCGATCTCGGGCTACAGTTTCTCAACTCCCATCAACAGCTTAGAAGCCACTGTTTCTCATAATTGTTAACACTTTCACAGAGCAGTTTGTTACTCGAACCGGGGGTACTCTGCCGTTGATTGCCAGGCTACCGAAGCGAGTGACTTGCCGCCGCCCAGGTCCCACCAAACCCAAGCACTCGCTCTGTCGTGGGCTATTAGTAAAAACCGGAGCCGGGATGGGAAGCGAGCGAAGGGATTTTTTGGCAGCCCTTTCCGATAAATAGCGGAGACACCAAACTTTACACCTTCTCATCGAAAGCCACCACTAGCACACTATCGTCACGCCAACACATACTTATGCTAAACCCGGCCACTAGTAGACAGAACAGAACAAGGCTGATTCCCAGTTTGGTGGTGGTGATGGTGGCGATGGTCTCGAGAGCACGGTACAGTTATCTGGATCTAATTTTGAGAAATCTTCAATGCTGGTAGCCATTTTGGACCGTTTGCCGTTGCCTTTAGGGTGCGATGGCTTGCGAGAAGAAGTTTCGTACCGTTAGAATGGTTGCAAAACTTTTCTCCAGAAGCCGCAACTGGGAGCACAGAGGGAAGCAGTGTGGCTAGAAGTGCTCCAAAAGCTGCTGAAGTATCCACCAGCTTTTTGGGCCGGCGGGCTTTTGTGTGTGTGTTTGTATGTATCTGTATGTGTGCAAACAAGGTTAATATTGTGGCCAAACTAGTATAGAAAAGGGACGCACTCGAAGACAACTGCAAGCTCCCCCGAAGGGACAGTCGTCCATTTTGGGGGTTCGCAAAGCTAGTCACGCTTGCCGGTTTCCGGTTCGATGTTTTCATCGTTCGGGGCACATTTTATGTGCCGAAAAGTTTACCGTGGAAAGCCAATCTGGCCCGTTCCAGTTCACCGCGAGCTTGGTCCAACAACGAACCCAAAAGGACCTTTTGTGTTGGGAGGGTGAAACTTTTGTGGTGCAAGCAGTTCGTGCTCGAGTTTTCCGGTTATAAAAGTCAAAAGATAAATTACACAGATTAGTGAAGATTAACAACCGGGAAATTCGTAAGTCAGCGTCAAAGCAACCGATGAAGGATTTCTCTCGCAGGGCCGTCTCCGACTGTGCCCCTCCCCCCCTGGTCGTAGTCTGGCAGGGCAACACCAGCACAACACCCGAAGACAAGTTTGTGAGTCGAAAAGGACAGGGCAGGATGGCCGCCTGCCGGAGTGCGGTGATTCCAATCTAAATGTTTTCGTTTTGACAATTTTCTCTTTTTCGGGGTGAAGATTTCTCATTCAACACTCGTGAAAGACGACAGATTAAGACAGAACGAGCTCGGCCAGCAGGAGGATTCGGTGCTGCTGAAAAGTGGTAGATGTTGGTAGCTGGTGCTTGGTAAGAGAATGTATGTCTCGGGTATGTGTTGCTCTTCGGGTGCAATAAATTGCCCCCATTCCAGCATGAAGCCCGTTCTGGGGAAGTAGAAGTGTTTCGGGTATGAAATATTTCATGTTGGTTAAGATGAATGTGTAATTAAAGTATGATTCTGGCAAACTCCCGCACCGATCCGGTGGTGATCGAAGCGTAAAGAAATGGCTCAGCTATAAACTTAGTTCAGCTTCCAAGTTGCAGGCTTTGGTGCATGAGTTATGCGACTGTTCGGTTGGTTTGTTTTTAGGAGAATGTTTCGCTTGACCACTTCATCCGTAAATGAATGCATGAATCCTTTTCGTACAGTATTTACGAACAATCGCCCGTGTGGTAGTAAATTCAACTCAAGCAAAAGCGCGCGCGCGCTGTTCAAATAAAAACATGCATGTTTATGGGACAGCAATGGTAAGCTATTTGCGTACGAAACAGACTCATCAACCTTCGTACGCTCAGTTTCATTACATTCGTCCCCAAAAAACGCAAACTTCTCGAGCTTGTACAGGGAAGAGAAGGGGACAAGATTTATCCCCCAACGCACTGGCATTCGTGTCTAAGGCTCGAAGAAATGAATCAAACAGCTCACATTTGCCACCCAGCGGGATGTCTCATTCAGTGTCCCGGGTCTGCAAGACCAACCACAAAAACAAAAATGAAAACACCCAACCTCCCAAACCCGGTCAAACAAAACGCTTCCATCTTGGTTTCAGCCCGCCAACCAGGTAGAAAGCAACGCAGGTTAAGAAATTCAAACCCCCTTTCCCGAAGCGAAGCAGATACGTGCATGAATTATAATTTAATAATCATAATCGAGCCGTAATACGATATTGACCGGGGCTGGTCCGGGTAGGCCCCACATGGATTCTGTGCACCGTGCTGGGGCGAGGTGCCAAAAATAGTGCGAGAATATAACATTCGCCTGCAGTTGTCACTCGGCGGGAAGTGTGAGCTTTTGGGCGACAAACAGTATTTTACGTTGGTTTGCTGTTACGGACAAAAGGCCCCAGTCTGTGTTTGGAGATACTCTTGATTAAAAAGAAATTTTCAACCATTTCGATGGCGTTAGAGTTGAGCAAAAAGATTAAGAGAAAGAATTTAGAGAAAAAGGTAAAACTTTGAGCAGTTCATATACACCCTGTTTGCTTTATTTGGAGTAGAGCACAATCTTTTACTCTGAGACACAGTTGTTTCGCCTGCCCAAACAGAGCTGCAAGGTACAAAACAAATCATGGCAACGAAATGAAATAAAAAAAACGGAAGACATATTTTACCCCAACGAATAGCCTGAAATTATGAAAATTGTTATAAAATATGACATTAAATTAAATATCAACACCAACTCGGAAAGCGGGGTGCACGGAATGTACGAAACATGCAAATCCCCAGGGGGAGGGGCGGGAAAAGGGAAGCAAAGGAGGAAAAGGTAAACCCAACCGTTTCTGTCTCTTCGGGGTGGGCAAACACTCCCGTTGTTCGGTGGGTCGCGATCGGTTTATGAATTCTTGATCATTCTCCAGAAATCGTTGAGATCATTTTCTGTTTGGATATTTTAATCCATTCATAAATAATATCGCACACCCAGCAAACCGGGTTTTTGGGTGCCCAATCGACCGGTTTAGTTTGTTGGTGCTCCATTCATGAAAATTGTGTTGCTTGCATGGACCCCCCTTTCACAAAAAAGCGAAGAAACGGATGCGTGGAAGTTGTGAAGAAAGGACTGATCACCGCGCGCGGGGCAAGCGTTCAAGATACGATACGATTTTGGATATCAAAAAATGACTAAATTTGTTTCTCCCGGCCCAAACGATAACGGACTCGACTCGACAAACGATTAGATTCACACTTCGACAAATGGTTTTGAAAGGGTGAATCAATGTGCGAGGAATGCCGGGGGACTGTGCGAGTGATGCTTTCCACGTTCGATCATTGATGGTCATAAATGGAAGCTTACGTTTGGTGAATGAATTTTCGTTCGCTTTTTTGCCGTTTCAGGAATGTTTCCAGGTGTGTGATGATAGAGGACAGAGGGGTAAAGAAGCTTTCCTCCAGAAAAAAAGCTACTCCACACATCTAGCCAACGGCGATACTCATTGACGAACCGCAATTCCGATGATAATGAGAGGAGGATGAGTTTTGAAGCTTGACCAAGGCACTCCCTAAAATATTTTAAAAAGGCAGGAAGAGGTTTTTTTGGGCAGCTTTTGAAAATCAAATTGGTCTTTTAGAGGCCGTTTGCGACACATGCTGTGCGACCGATGGACAGTGGGTGTCATTAAAATAATCTGAACATGGTTAATACACTTTGACGATTCATCCAAATGTATTTTCTTTAAACAGTATCTGTAGTATCTATTTTTTGAGCTACGGAAAGTTGGGGACCATTGATATAAAATAGAATATAATATTGACGTAATAGTATATAAAATAATAATGTGTATTTTGTAATATATAGTCTTATACCTAGAATTGTTCAAACTTTTCTCAAATAAGATAATTCTAAAACACATATAATGATCTTTCTTTCTAAATTTATACGACTTGTGCTCTTAAAATTAGGAATGAATCAGGATTTTTAAGGCAAGTTGAGTTTTAGAACACAACTGTATCTTAATGTTTGATCAGAATTATTTGAAAATATTACTAGTGTTCAACTAAAGTAACTTTGATCCAATAAAAATGAAACAATAAGCTTATAAACAAGATACAAGACATACATTAATGTTTCAAATGATCCCATAAGTTGAATTTCGTTTAACAAATTGATTGAACATGTGACAGTGGAAAGGAAATTGCATCTTAACTATTTATTTAAACATGAATTAAAGAAGAGCTAATATTTAGAAAAAATACAACACAGCGGTAGTTCAGTATTTTGCTAAATTACTGCGTATTATTATTTAAAATTGTTGTTTACTGTTACAAGGATTTTTTTATAAATTTAAAATGTAATATCAAATAATTCACAAGTTAAACATGAAACTCCATTATAATAATTATCAACGAAAATACTCTGCTAATGATAATATAATACATTCCCTTTCATTGGCTTTAAAACACGTCGGGACAAATGAGCTACTGTCTTCTTCGCAGACCGAACTCCCTGGCCGGCTATTTAATCGACTTGCCGCTAACCAACCGACCAGAAACATCAAATTAATATCAACGATTTCCCGCGACAGCTCCACTCGACTCGAAATATTACCAAATTGATTCCGATTAGCCAGCCCCGCTGCACTACTTCATCAGCTAATTGACTATCAAAAACGATCGTCCTCCTCCTCATTCACCACCGTCCCATCGCTGGCTCTCTCGTTTGCTCGGCGCTTTCAGTCTGTAATTTAGAATCCTCGTCATTCGGCTCAAGGATATCGGTTCGGGCTAGAAATCCTGCCCGCCCGCGTCATCACAGCGTAACGTCCCACACGAACCAGGGCAGCCTCGGGAGAGCATTCAATAAACAAACGAGTAATTATGTAAAGTTTATCGCTGATAGAGCGCCGGCACGCTATTCCCTAGTTATGCAGGCCGGAACCGTCATCAGCTCAGCGATGGGCAGCGAATCGGATGGATGTGCTAGAGTGGTGTGGGAGACGGTGGTTTTGGGATTTGCTGGAAAATGCCACCATGACAAACTATGTCCCCCTCGATCGCTCCATCGCTCCATCGAAAGTAATCGCAAGGGGAAGATAATTTTCAAATTAGTCAAAATCTCGTAGCAGACACTAAGTGGCCGAGCGGGGTGTGTTGGGTCATGGTGTTTCTATCTATTTCAAAACGAGTAGATAGGCGCCTGCTAGACCAACTAAGCAGCTCCTTATCTATCTTGTGTGGCTTCTGGTTTTTTTGTGTGATTGATTCTGGCATTGAAAGAAACGATTTGTTCGTGCACGAGACCTTCACTATGGTAAGATATGTTTAATAAGCTGCAGTAATAGCATACCTCTTAGTTGCATCGGAGTAGGAAATGCACTGTAGACTTCCGCTTTTATTAATCACACCGTTCAAGGGTTTATCTACCGGCAGAATGAAGAGCTAAAACATCCGCCTGGCAGCGGTAGCGCACGTCTGCTCTGTAATCACTTTCTCCGATGTCACACAAGTGCCTGGAACGCTTCTTGCCTCATTCTCAACAGATGCCTGCATATGCCAGCTACAAACAACACTTCAGATAACAGATGCTTACTTGCTTGCTACGCATGGGACCAGATTAGAAAAGAAAACCAGCCGAAAAGTGGGAACAACTCGTCCGATTCTAAATTCGTTACCTCCACGGCTTCCATAGCACATGCTAATCCGACGGCATTCTCAACATCACACCAGCCACCAGCCGAAATAAACTGGATCTCGGCCGTGGTTCATGGTGCGCATTGATTTCCATTCGGTTTCGGAGTCTGATTCACATCTCCACGGTAGATTATGTGGTAGATCGTAAATATTGCTTTGAGTTATGGGAGAGCGCTTTCTGAAACCGTTTCATCGCATCGCTCTTCCCAAATGCGCTACGCCACTGTGGAATATTAGATTAAGGCCGCCGGAAAAAAATGTTCCCTTTTCCTGGGGCTCGTTATTGGCTTTACGATTGTCGGCCAGGTAAGGCTTTTGAGTAGCTTGTAAAATTCAAATTTATTGATCGCAATTTGTTAAACATTCTTAATGCCAGAATTATAGCTAGCGTGGAAAGCTATGGGAGTAGAGGGTGAAAAAATTCGAGTGCTGCATGAGAAAGCTCCAGTTGGTTTTAAGCCGTAATGGTTTGCTTTACTTTACTTATTAAAACAAAAAAATTGTGATTATGTATGTTAAAACTTCGATTTATTTTTGAAATAAATCTACCAAAATAGAACAATCAAAACTGCTATTAAGCAGGAGTTTTAAATCAAGTTGTCCCTGAATTCCTTCTTACCATAAAAAATTAATTAATTTGTGACAAAACAAATATGAAAAGTTGACAAAAATTAGTGCCTCAAAAATTAATTATTCAAGTCTTGGAGCAGGAGTGTCCAACCTTTTCAGTTGGCAAGCCACATTGCTTCGTAAATATCGTTGTAGAGGACCTTCAGACGTTACCTGTTAGCCAATGATTCGAAAATTAAATCACGTTTGGATATGACAGTACTTACTGAATATATCAAACAACTATATCTTGCAATTGTTTAAAATTATCTCGAGCTAATTATGTCTCGACTTAATAAAGTTAAAATGTTCATTAAAGTAAGGAAAATAAAAAAAAAATATTGTTTGCTTTACAAATTCATTGTGTGTCGTGTCATAGGCTATCGAGGACCACATGTGACCCGTGGGCTGTAATGTGGATAAAGCCATGTAATTTGGCAAAATTTGATCAAGGATTGACACAATTGAAAAGAATTCATAATTTAATAAGCCTAAACTGATTTTGCACAAGGAAAAAATGGTTCCCTTGGTTGTGAAAGCTTAAAAAAAATAAAGCCTAATAACACAAAGCACTGACTGCAAATAAAAACTAGAACTTCTAGCTAACTCTAAATAATTAATTATTTGATTTGCTAACTAGATTTTGCATTTATTGAGTGAATTTGGAATAAACAGTATACGTGAAAAGGACATTTATGCAGATTGTCTCTGCATAATTATTTATCATATACACAACACCCAGGAAGATAACAAATGAATTCACCAGTCACACGTTTTTAGATATCACATTCTACAATTGAAAAGAACAAAAACTAACCTTTAGAAACGAATGCTACAGTGATTTAATCCAATCACGCTTTGGTAAACTACAAAGCAAAGTCACTTTACGGTTGGCTCAACGCACACCACACCAACTACACCGGCACCCAGCGCCATAATTGATCCTCACGAGTCCATGATCAAGGAGCACAATTCATCCCCGCATGTGGTGTCCCGGGACGTGCACGGACCCAGCAGGAACTCCGGAGGAAATCGCCCTATCGCACGGCCAAATCAAAACCAGAAGCCAACTCGTCAGCGGAGTGATGAATCCCTGAAGGCAAAACAGCTACAGGACTGTGGGGGCTACCTCTCAGCTCGCGGGCCCGCTACCTGTAGCGATGGGAGGCCACCTTATTCGGCGATGAGGTGAAGCCGTACAAAAATTCTTCCCCAACCCAGGACAGGCTTCCTGGAAGCCACGGGACCAAACGTCAGTTGCTTGCGCGTGTGATGGCTTAAGAAAATCAAAATGTCTGTCCGTGTGGGGCCCGGTCCTGGAGTAGGGGGGCAACCGCACAAAGCATTACGAGAATGGGAAGAGTGTTGTGGGGGGGGGGGGGGTAAGGTGCAGCGAGGCGTGCTTTAAATGGTAGCTCCAAACAGAGAAGACCTAACCTGTCATTAAATTATGGATCGTCGGTTGTCATTCCTCCGCGACCAATCCGGAGGCCATGCGCACTGGACCAGTCTGCCCCTCACAACGCCCCAACACCCTCTTCTGGCCGTGGAAAGCAAACATGATTTATCACCAACCAGGCAACGAACGCAATGATCTTTGCTTTTCTTTTTTCGAATGGCAAATACTGTTGTGTTACTCCTGCTGCGGCTGGAGATCCCCCACCTTCATCGCTAGGGAGGAGAGGGTTCCGTGGGCCACGTGAAGTTGGAAGCGACAAACATCGATCGCACGCAACCCGAACAGTGTACTCCATTCGTGCTGGCCCCCGGAAAGCAGCCAAAGGGAAGATCGAAACGCGCTGATAACAATTAATTCCAACGCCCCAGCGCAGGAGTTGAAGGTTTGCTCTCCGTCCCTCTCCCCCCGGGCTGACGGATTCCGGGTGGTTTCTGCGATCTCAACGGTCGTCAACGGTTGAAATGTTCTTCGGCAGCACCCATGTGCAGTCGCTCCATTCCTAACAGCTTAACATATTTTGAACTTTCCCCGCACGCTCCGTGCAAACAGACAACGCACCTACACACACACACACACGCGCGCGCGCAAGATCGTGAGTTGACGCGGAGAATTGGAGAATATGTTAGCGCATATGTGGTCGGGTGGCATAAGCTGCCACCCCGATCCCCAATCGGATAAATACCTAATCAATCAATGGCCATCTCGCGATCACATACGCACTGCCACGATGGTGGTCTGAGCTTTAAAAAAAGCGTCGAAAAAAAAGAAACTGCGTACGGAAAAAGGTAAACCAAACTCCGCTCCTCGCTCGACAACAATCGCGGAAGGTTGGAAAATCAATCTTGAAGAATTATTATTATTATTATTACTATTCCCCCAACAGGGACGACCATTCGCCACCACCGGTTGGAGGATCACGGGATTAAGTATTTGTTCGTTGTTTTCTTCTTTTTTCCTAACCACCTCCAGGATTGATCGCAAGCGCGGGATTTAAAGAAGGTGGAGATATTCTTCACCTCGCTGTAACAATTTGAACAATTGTGGCGAGGTGTCCAAAATCGGGAGAAACGGTAAAGATACAGAAAACACAAATCACACACACACACACACCATTGGCTACCTGGTGTTTTTTTTAGTGGAAGCACCTCATGTGCTTGTGTGAATTTAATATCCGTCTGATCCGTGGGCATGGACCGCTCAGAGGCTCATCGTTGAAATTTGGTCGCTTTTAAAATGGCGCGCTTTCAATCGGCGCAATCTGTAACGTACCGTGAATGATCGATTTTGTGTCTTTTCATCCTGTGGGTGACTGTGCGTCGAGGGGTTTTGTTTGTTTGAATCCCGTGTGTGTGTGATTTTGTATGGTGGAGGGTTTCTTTTATCCTCCAGGAAGATTGATCGTGATCGAGTGGATCATAACGGTTGGGACTCTACTTCTTTTTTTTTTTGACACATAGTGAAATCGTTCGAGCTGGTGGTAAAAGATTATTTCATTATATGTGTTTAAACATATTGGTCAGGTTGTTTAGTGAACTTAGTTCAGTTTAGGGTTTGTTTGAAACCACTGTTTTTTTTTCACGATACTTTTAAATCCTTGTATAGTTTCAAATACTTCTGTAAATCATTATTCGTTTGAAGAACACATTATTCAATTAAAGTAGATATTAAATTGAGCCTAAAACACTCGCATACATTGTTAAATAGTACAGCTTTTAAGCATGATTGCATGCATAGTTTTTCGCATAAATGCATCTTCTGTGTTGCGATCTGTTATGTGCAAAGCTATTTAGATTTTTAACATGCAACTGTGTATGCTTAATGTAAAATTGCAGTAGCAATAATAATAGCGTCTCATTTTTTATGATTGTTTTAATTGTACATATAATTAGGTTGGTTCCCTTGGTTATAACAAGAGCTTTGATACAATTGTAAGTTAACATCTCGATTTTTTTTTTGTAAAATAATCACAGTTAATCAGTACATCCTACATGAAGTAGAACAAGAAGTTAGTCCTCAAAAAATCTGAAAAGACGCAATCAAATTATCGCTATCACTTTGTAGTAATAATATCGTACTCTGAGATAAAATATAAGAAAATCATACGGAAATTACAAAAAATGAAAGAAAAATTCATGAATATACATAATACTTAGCAATGAACAAGTAAAACAGCAAAATAAACAAATAAGAAACTGGTGCATTCATACTTTATTCAACTAATGATTTAATTAAAATGAAAAAAATACATGATAGAGTGATTGAAACAGAAAGGAACTATTTATATTATAAACCTTTAACGGTGTTGGAAATAAAATAAGGAGGTTAAATGGTTGTTTCATAATTATTTGTAATTTTTCTTTATCATGTGCTAAATCAGCATAATGTTGTGGCATATCAGTCGCTGATACTAATAAACTTTTTTGCCCCAGAAAAATACAGTTTAACCATTTAACATTGGTTCTTTTCAGATACTACTACAAATCCATTTAGTCTTTAAAAATGATTACCGATGTATAAGTAAAACTATTCAATATTCAAATTCCCATTTCAATTATTCTATTTTAAAATTTACAAACTGTATGTTACACCATTCACTGCTGAAATATCCGTTCGATGTTCCTATATGAATTCACACACAATGCAACGGAACTAGGGATTGAGCTCACTCCCACCAAAAAATATCCAACAATCCATTGTAACAAGTAATTAACTTTTTCAGCCCTTCGACAAAGGCAAAACGACATCCCGACCCGGTCACGCTCGCTCCCTTTCGAAAGGTCGTGTCCCACAGCTTATCCGCAGTCTATTTGCAAACATGTCAGTCGGCATTCTTTTTCGTGACAGATTTACATGTCTAACACCTTTTCGGGGCGTACAACAAACGCTCGGGCGGAGAGTATACATATGCTGGCCCGCTTCTTTGGGCGATGTACTACTACACGTTGTAAAAGAGGAAAAAACAACGGCTAATCAACGCAAACAGCGAACAACGGCCGGCAGCAACCCACCGGTAGAACGTGACATGCGTGTGTATTCCCAAACGTGCGACAAAAATTTAACGCCAAGAAACGGAAAAAAAGGATCACCAAGGGTCCTGTGAACGAAGACCACACACAAACACACACACACACACCCGATGCTGTCAAGCAAAATTGTTAACAAGCTTTTCATCTCACAAGTTGAAGTATCAACGAGTCCTTTTTCTTGTGGATTTCCATTTTTGTTTTTGCTGCTCTTCGGCTCCTTTATTCCACTGTTTGTCGTGTTCGGAGTGCTTTCGGGTTCGTTATTTTGGTTCCTTTCATTTCACACTAATAACAGCGGCAATAGAAAAAAAACAAAAAAGAGGAGGAAACAAGCACCGTACCGAATCCGATCCTTTCTAATTCGATCGCTGACTTCCCATCGGAGATAAGAGGATAGTTTGAAAATTGTGTGGAAACATCTCCGGTGCAAAGCGGGCAAGTGTTTCCCCCCGGCAAACGGCTCACGTGAAAGGATATCCTGAACCGAAACAAAAAAACGTCCAAAAGAGGAAGGAAGGCAGCAAATGCCACACACCCATGGAAAACACATTTTCAAGGATTGGTGCCACCACTCGTCTCACCACGAGACACGCCGGAACCTAGCCTGCAAGGTCCCGCTGGTGACAGTTTGTCTTCCAGATGAAACAAATACCCCGCAACGTGCCACATCCTCGCTTTCGCCACAAGCCACACACACAGGCTGAGGACTCCGAATCGAATCTCAAAACTCCTCTCCTGCTCCGCCCTGTTAAGCCCATCAAAGCGTGAGCCAGCAGTGCGGGGGATTTCTTTTGCACAGTTTGTGTTGTCCCTTTCCCATTCGTTGTGGTCTCTGCGCTGTGCTTCTCTTTTTCCTGCGATCTCCTTCTCTTTCAAACCCACTCACTGCACGTAGCTGATCCTTTGGGCAAAGGCAAAGGGCGAAAACTGCAATCTCGACAAACGGAACGGTTTATTAGAGAACCATTAGATCAACCTGACATATGTCACATGTGTCGCTGGGCGAAGCATTTTTCATGAACGATGAACTGCTTTTCCGCCCGGGTGGTTCGCTGACTTCAGCGATCCGGGGCTTTTCGGGAGCGCCTTTTGCCTTGCAGCCGGTTCACTCAATTTCAACCCAAGGAAATGTGCTGGCGGTCTCTGGCAGACTCCTGGTAGCGTGTGTTCTGCACTCTTCCTACACTGGTCCATGTGTGTGTGTGTGGCCGGTTCCATTCCACTTGTTTGTGACATTTTGGTATTTTATTTTTTTCCTCCTGATAGAATAACAATTCCTTCTCGTGACTGCTCAAACTTATTTTTTTTTGTCTTCGTTGTTTGCTTCCCAGTTTGGATTTGTTTTTGTAGCGCCTTTTTTCTATTTTGCCAATTTCCAATTTACCGGTGATGGGAGACGACACCTTCCACCAGTCTCAATCTGGAATGTCACAAACAAACAAACAAATTTCCACCATTTCTCCTCATCGTGTGCAAATCGAGCTGCTTTCTGCACGCTTTGAACAGGGTAATAGCTACACTCTTTCTTTTTTTTATAAATCTTTACTTGAAGTCAGTATGTTCGGTTCTGTTTTCTCACACCATGATGAACTCCAAAACATCTCACCATTCCGCTCAGTTTGCTCAATTACTACCGCTTTTTATCACGGGGGACAGTAGCCTATCGGGCTGTGTTTGCCTTCCACCGGTGGGCCCTATTTACTTGTCTAATATGCCACATCGAATCAACATTGTACACAAACAACGTAACAGATTGCTCTAATCCCGCGACCCTCACGAAACGGTGCGAGGTTGTATTGCAGCAAATTTGGTAACACATTTACAGGGCAAAAGGGTTCGCATGGGTGTTGGGAGAGAGGCTTTGCTAAACGAGCGAGAGAAACCTTTTATCCACGGTGCGGAGGTGATTGGTCGTAGTGTTTGTTTTTGGGATTGGGTGGTTATAATAGTATAAACAAAAAATGGAAATTGATACAACAACCATCTTGAGTATGGAACTCCCTTAACAGATTGCTCATGATGTCTCGAACCATATTTAGAGATGCTCATTAATATCGTGCACTACAAGCGTCAATAATCTCGCGCTAATCTGCATACCAATCTCACGAGCATATTAAGATTTGCCACAGACACACTCACTAACGCAAAGTAATCTGGAGCTGGTAGTTTCCAGCGTATTCAGCAAAACCCCTTCTTCGCTATCATGTGTTCTTCTGTGCGTTTCTGCGTACCATTTGCTGACTGTTGGCCTCCAGAGCACTATTAGCATTCTTCACGTCAACCGAAGGCCGTTTCGCCCGAGATCGACATCAATAGCATCGGCATCTTGCAAAAGTGACGACGATGGCCTTCCCTCCCCTTCGGCAAGGGCAGCAGGCTGGCTTATCATCCTTTCCAGATTTTATGCCTACCCAACTAAACCATTCCGATCACGTGCGTAGTAGCAGCTTCTAGAGCGCCTGCACGCGTGCTTGTTTTTGGGGCGGACCGGAGCGTAAGTTCACGTCCCACCGATTGACGCAACCGTGTGCTTCTAATGAAAATTGGCAACGTCATAATTTTATGACCCGCTTACACGTTCGGGAAATGGACTATGCCTATTCCGGAAAGGGAACCGCTAGGTGGTATTTAATAGTTCGAAGGATGTTTCCTCTTTCGCGCCTGCAAAAAGGAAGCAGCAGCATATTGAGCACTTTGGGAAGACTGAAACAATCGAGTCCTGGAGACCTCGACCAGAATACATCGGGCTCAATCTTCATCGTGTTGTGGGGTTTGCAAGAAAGGAGCCCGATATTACACACTCAAACGAGATGCAAACACTTGCATCGAAAGCAGTTTCATCATTAACTCGATGAGAGAGGCATGAGCCCGGGCAACTCCAACGCGTACCAAGCGCGAGCGCCAAGCGTTGATGAATTTCGACTTGCAAACTCATAAACCAACTTCTGTGTCGAATGAATCGACCATAAATGTGGTTGACTTTCACCACCGGCACTGCTCGATTTATTAGGATGAGATTCACCCAAAAGGTCCTTACCATCTGGCGCACCCGTTGTGTGCACATCCCGTGATGCGCTAAACTGCC
Organism: Anopheles gambiae; assembly: GCF_943734735.2. Taxonomy (NCBI): domain Eukaryota; kingdom Metazoa; phylum Arthropoda; class Insecta; order Diptera; family Culicidae; genus Anopheles; species Anopheles gambiae. Next base: position 12,730,094 of record NC_064602.1, on the reverse strand, counting down.
AGTGACGGTAAGATGAACCGAAACAGTGATTTGTCGTAAAAATGGATCGTTCTGCAACGTCGCATTCGGACGAGCATCGGTCTCGGTGTTGGATTGGACCAGATTTGTGCTGAAAACGGATATTAAACCATAAACAGTACGGCTCATCCATCACCAACTGAGGACGGAGATAAGAGATCCGGGCCCGGTTGTGCTGCAATGATGGTTGCTGCTGGCTGACGTCGGTCCTGTCTGTCATCGCCGAACAATTTCCACTGGCACAATTGAATGATAAGCAGCCAAGATGCAGAGTGTGTAATTTGTGGCTTTATTAAAATCTTCCAGGCAGGTCAGCAATAGTGGCACTGTTGTGGTAGCCGTTTTTCGGAGACCTGCCACACTCGACCGATTTCGGTGCTTCAGAAGCAGCATCACAGATGGTTCACCGTAATACGATTGTGACCAGGGTGGATTATTTGATCATAAAGCTGAAATGATGCAACTGGAATGAAGCTTGCTGCTGCTGGAAGGACCCTCCTGGGCTGCAATGGTGACAGGTTGTGCACCGTGATTGAAACACTGAACGTGATGTAAGGCTCCAGCGGGAAGGTTTCTGTCTTTCGAAGTGATTTTGCGTCCCCCTCCCGAAAGGTGCTTCAATTAGGAGCAGCAAAAGCAAAAGGTAAATGCCATTTTTGAACAATGAAAAGCGGAGCATAACTCATGCTCGTTTCAGCCACTCAAAACCAACCCCCACATCGCCGCCATCCCCAACTCACTTGTTTTATCTTCTGCAGCCACCACCTTCCGCGCTTATGCAACCGGAAACGAAAAGCTGTAAATAATATTTATATGCTCTTGTGGAATGGAAAAAACACCGGCAGTGAATGCGCTTCGCCCGACGCATCGCGCCAGTGACACGTATGCAGCTTGTGTACGTGCACTCATCGTGTGTATGTGCGCCCCAGCAGGTATGGTAAATTAAAATCTCTCCCGGTGTAGTGGGCCATTAATTTGCCGGCTCGGGGCAGTCGGGAAGCTGTCCGCAGTAACGAACCTGCAACAGCTACCGGGCTTGCTTGCCTGCTTGCTCGGTGCATTCTCGCATGGCTGTCAGGTCCGTGTCCGATGGGTGCTGAAGCGTTCAGGTCAGGGCCACACGTCAAGCAAACAGTGGCGGCAGCGGCAAACAAACCTACCCAGGGCGGTGGCGGAAAAGAAGAAAGGAATTTTGCAACGGGCGCAAAAAGGGCTCCATTCATCCTGCTGGCTGCATCAATTTCGGTGGCTGCGCGTGAAACCCATTTGGCCAGTTCGATTTGCCCGGATCGGAGCGGAAACAGTCGATCAACCATGAATTATGCAGCCGCGTGGCCCCCCGGGGCAGGCACAGGTTTGGCAGACAGAAAGGGGGAGAGGACTGACAGAAGCCAAAACAACTGCGTACCGGTACTGGCCAATGGGCCGGCGGGCGAGCAGGAGGCGTCACAAATGTCATTTACTGTTGAGCCGCGGTTCGTTGTTCTACGCAAAGAAAGGAGCGAAGAATTGTGCACATTTCTTAATTAACATAAATGTCAACCACATCGTAAAAGCACGAAGAAACCATCGGGTTTGGCGCATTGTAATGGGTCGCTAAATGATGCGTCGTAGCGGTTGGATGCTAATTCGGGACTGCACTGCTGGTGGCGCTGCAATTGTTCATTACATCTCTTGGTTGGCTGGGGCGATTTCGATTTGAGCGCGTTTTAAATGGGTTTTTTAAAATTGCTTTTTCTGCACGTCTGCAGGACGCAAAATGCAAATTTTTGAACGGTTTCAAGGCCAACAAAACGTTTATGCCCCAAAGGTTAAACATTTCATTTGTAATAAGAAAGTTTCAACCTAAATATTAACTAATGAGCCATAAACGAAGCGGTTCTTTTATTTCACCCACCTATGTCATTAATTATTTTAATTGGGAAAAACAAGAATTTAACAAAGTTGCTTTTGTTTAAATCTGAATTGGCAACGAATGCTTAACCCTATAAAAATCCAAATAAATTATGACACAAAAGAGAGCATAATCACCATACAAGGCTTAAAAATAATAATAAACACCAATATTCATGATCTTTGAATATTAATAAAAAAGAATTTTAGAACGAAGATTCCATACAAGGTCAAGCAATGAAACTTGATTACGATCGGACTATAGAATGGCATCTTTGCTAAAATCAATGTATTTTCTTGGTCAATGAGTTAATTGGTTCAAACCTTCTTAGTACAAAGATAATCAAATCGCAAAATATGTTACATTGAAAAAACTCAATGTTCATTGGTGCTGAAAACGACTAACGGTAAGACTAATAATAAACCAGGAGTTTTGTTTGGCTGCTGCATTCATAAAGAAAGTGTTTTTGAATGTTTATCAAATGCCAAAAGCAAAATTGATTAATATAAAAAATGTTGTCCAAAAGATTGTCAGATTTAAGCACTTGACAACTACATTCGTGACATCTTTATCAGTTTCAAAAAAATATTCATTTTTGATACTGATTAAATTAAATATAAGTTGGGACATTAGTGGTTTGTTGATGTAGATCTGACAAGGAGGAAATGATTAAACATCTTAAAGGTATTTCGTTTCGAAACACTCATCTCACTCACAGCTAGAATTCCATAATAGAACTTTAAATAATGTCATAAGAAACCTTTCGAGTTCCTGTGAAAGCTGTTCAAGCCCATCCAATCTAATGTCAAACCAAATCGACTCTATCCATTCTCAAATGCCATCGAACGTTAATCCCTTTCGGAAGTTCTTATCCCAATTAGCTTCTGTGTAGGCCATCCAGACGGGGGGAGGGCAGTTCTTTACACAACCTTCACACAATCTACTTTAGCAGTGCTTCCGAGCCTGCAGGCTGCCGTTGCTTCTAATTATCCAACTTCCCGACGTTTCGTAAGTATTTTCACACGTCAAATGTGTGCCCTCCAGTAGTGGAAGGCCATAGAAACCATTTACGAACGGTGGAACCGGCCAAGACGATGGACTGAAATTGTGGTTAGTCTAACGTTAATATCTAAGCCGACGAGTCATAGCCTGGGAGCACCCTTAACCGCAAATGATGATAAAACTCTTGCTTCCGATTTGTTCGCGAGCAGGCTGTTTGATTGCTTTCAGTAACCCATTTAACCTGGCTGCGTGGCGTGGATTGAGAAATGCTCTTGCGGCCGAAGGGGGTACCATCTTATTGTGTGATCCCGTTTCAGTATCATCTTTCCTCGTTTAAGCACAGGAACCTATGATTATCACCATTTTGATGGGACCGAAGAAATGAAGATGATACAGCGCAATGGAATTGCGCTCCCGGTAGGTATTTTTTTCCCAGCGATGGTTCACACCCATACAGCAGGCTAATGTTTTGGAGCGAAACCGGAAATTAAAGCCCAGCTCTATTGAGGAAGGAGTTAGGTTAACAGTTCTCGCAAGTGCAGCGTTCCGATTCAGAACGGGGCATGATTTCTTTCACATGGCTCGAGTACGGTTTGAAGACACTGTGCGATGGGATTAATCGATCAATTAAAGTAAAGTTTTCGAAAGAAAGGTGTTGGAAGCTTCCATTGTGCTTAAATGTCTTAGAAAAGTGATCGTTATTGCTAAAGGAGTGAGACAGGTGCGATTGAAACTAATTATCTTTGTGAGATCAAGAGCATGTTTTTCAATCCTATATTCTATGTTGAAAAGAAACAAACGAAATATAATCACTCGTAAACCCCCAGCAAAGTTGCGTAAAAAGTTAGATATGGCCTGTTGAAAGATTCCTTACTTGTCCTGGTCCCAGTTATGATTACAGTTCTTGTCAAACAGTTCTAGGTCAAATGCCGTATTCATAATGTCTAAGCCTACGTTAGTCAAAGTTTTAAGTGCGATACTAGACGATAAATAATTAAGTTCTTTGCTTTTTCCATCCTCTGTGTTGTACTTGGTTCTGTACATTATAAATGGACATGTCTCTTATAGCAACTACTGGATTTAGACAACGGTTGAAATAAATTCAATGTTTCAGGTTCAGTATAAGGCTTGGTTTTGATTGCTTTTGTTCATATGCCTGAATCTAAATACTGTGTTTGTTAAATACAACTTATCCATTGTATTCTTTGAAAATAATGATGGATTTTAAAGTTAAATTTAATTATCTTTCTTTACTTCACTGTACATCTTTTCACAACATATTTCTTATCTTCTGTTCTTACGTTTTAATTAAATCCATTTGTTTATTATTTAAGTATTTTATCTCTTCAATCAAGTGACGTCAAGTAATCAGGATACAGGTGTTTTGAAAATTATAACTGATCATATGTTATCATATGATACTGAATCAGATACGAAGGAATATCGTTTCCTAAAAAATAATAAACGTTTGAGTAACGCTCTCAAGTACTCCTAATTGAAGATGTACATCAAAGCTTTGAAGCCATTTTATTATCCCAAACCTTAATAACGCATGCACGCTATTTAGTACACAGTTCAGTTCCCTTGATTTATTTGCCAACAGTTAAATGGAAGCTCAACTGTTAGCTTAAAACATAAAACAAGTGCACTCCGTTTAGATGTTGCAGGTAATGCTTTCTTTTATTCATCAGCATGAACATTTCATCCACCTGGCTTCGGAAATAAGAATTTCTGCCGAACGATTACACTTGTTTGCGCACCACCGTACATCGTACTAAACCCCGCGGCACAAAACAATTTCCCTTCGCAATCGAGCAAGCAAATCATGCCGCCGGGCCGCGCTGAGCCAAACAAAAACGAATATTGGATGAAATTATAAATCAAACATAACCGTAAAATTCAATTGCCTTCACATATTGTTCGGATGCAAAGATATGAGTTGCTGGTGTGCTGCTATGCGCTTGCAGATAATAACGATAAAAGCTAATGGGCTCGTACGGAGAAATGGCTTCAGGAGATCGGTTTGCGATGCGTTATATTACTACTCCCGGTTACCCCCAAAGGAACAAGCTCCTCCCAAGAAACACTCTGGCCATTGGTATGTTTGTGCACGCAATTTAGTCAAACGATCTCAAAACCGTTTGAAGCGTAATGACCAAGCCTGCTGGAGGCTTTCTTATGTTTTTCTTGCCTGCTTCTTGTCGTCAGATTGCAGCCGTAATCGTTTGGTTGCGTTTGAGCGAAGGTGGTCCGTTTTCGAGGACATGATTTCCGAGGGAAATTCCATGGAAAATGAACCTCTAAATTGCTTTCAAACAACCGGATCAAGTTTAAAAATAAATGAAATCGGGAAAAGTGTACTTTGCTTCAAATGCTTAAAAAATCGTTTTACAGTTCCTGCTGCTTCTAATGGAAACAGTCCTTTGTTTGCATGCTGGCACCCATTGGAGAGGCGGAAAAGTCAACGCTACATAACGAGCACTTTCAACAATCACTCATGTGATCTTCGCTTGTGTTACAGCACGTCGTAGAGCGTTCCCCAATCCTAGCATCACATCGATAAATCAACGAAGCACGGTTCTGTTCTTGCCTCTGTGTCTTCGAGCTTCAGGCCCCACTGCAACACACAAAAACGTCTCATCGAAACTGAGCTATGTTGGCTAATTAAGATTTTCAGAACCCTCAACCCGCAACCCCGATACCAAAGAATGCAAACAAAACTAAAAAACGACGCATCCGCACACACACACAAAATCCCACTCATTGCCACCAGAGCCGGACGGGTCGGGCAGGCTGATGAAGATGAGCATGTTTACAACTTCACCCGTACCGCGGGCGAATGTGATGCACACGATCGCGCCCAGGATCGCACAGGGCGCTGCAACATCCGCAAATATCCGCGCTAATTAAATTCCGCGAATGATTTTTCAAATTCTCACTCACTCCCCTTTTCCCCCCTCCCATACTGCTGGGTTGTTGCGAAATGGTGTGCTGATTTTCGGCAAAAGCGCACCGCGTACCGCACCACGTTCCTTCCGGGTGGGCCACAATCGGGTCGCGCACGCTGACGTTGGCAAGCGGCGCGCGATTGGCACCGCGACAGGACAGTGGGCCGCGGATTGCGATGGCGAACCTTTCCGCTTTAATGTCAGCCTAATTAAGCGAAACTGGCCCCCCCGTTTTCCACTTGTCATTTCACAAGTCGTCAAATGGTGTTTAGAAATAAATGACGTTTGACAAATTATGGTCCCGCGGTGGGACGGACGGACCCGCCGGGAAATCATCGGCTTTGCCAGTGGTTGGCTTTGAACGTTTCGAGTGCAGGTTCGACACTTCGTTCGCACGAAGGATCGATCGAAGAGCTACGAGGGATGAGGAGGAGAAAGGAATGATCGTTCGCTTCCCCACGGGTTTCCTTTCTTGCGCCCTCGTTAATTGAGAGTGTCCTTAGATGTGGAGATTTTCTTCGGCTGTGTGTTTGTGGAACGGAAATCAGCGCCTAATGATCTGTCGAAGAGCGCAAAGGGGTTTGGGAGGCGTGGAAACTTAATTTATCAATGCCATCCGCGGCGACGGGATGGGACATTTTTCACCTCGGGAGGGCATCCTTGGCTGCTGATCTGGAGATCTGCAGATGAGTGATGTGAACGAACTGGCATGGTTTGGCAGGGTCAATAAAGACTCTGGTATGGTTGGTTGAGTTGGTCGGTGTTGAAAGAAGGGCAATTTTTTGGGAGTTGGTTTTTATTTGCCAGTCATGTGTTGATTGCGATGTGATTTAAAGTGATTGAAGCTTTCCTTTAGTGGTTGAGAGATGTACTCAATGTTTAGTACAGTCGGAATGTTCCGCAAGGTTAGTATTGTGTTAGAGCTTATGAATCATCTAGGTCGAGCGTTAGTTTTTCGTAACATGCTATATTTATTTATCTTCGCAATGGCTCTACTAGATAATACAGAATAATTATACAACATAATGAAAAGCAACTCAAGAAGATATGATTTCCAAACAACAATATCTGGCTTTAAAGGCAGTGAAATCAGTTCACTGAATTGTATCAAAACGATCAGAAGAGAAGATTTAAAATAGCGTTAGTTTGTGAATAACAGCCTATTGCAAGTAATAAATTTAAACCAGTTGTTAAAAACTAAGGATTTGTGTGTTCAATAACTATTTTGAATAAGATTCGAAACAAGTTTTGGACTTTGACAAATGGACTTCGCATGTAACTTTTAAGATGCCATGAACTGGCCTGGAATGATAAAAGACTGTAAAATTGCTTATATTTATCGCAAGCTTTAAGAGTGAATAAAGTTTGTTTTATAATAGAGGAAATAACTTACATAATCCTTTTTTTAATGAGACAAAGCGTAAATTGTATCACAATTTACAATTCTTGAAATAATTTTTATCTTTGAAGAAATATTTTTAGGGCTCTGTTTTGTTGGAACCGAAAATAATCATTTTCAACGATTAGTTTTTGTTTTTGTTTGTAATAACTTTATTAGTATTTGAGTGATGTACTTGCGGATTTTATTAAAACAAAAAACTTGAGTATTAAAATAAAAATAATACATAATGTTCTTTGAACCCCAAAAGCTTGAACCAAAAATATAAAATTTTGGAAGTATTGTACTTAATTTCTATTTTGGGCTATGGTACTAAATGTTATCCGAAGCGATCTATACAATTGATCTATTTACTAATAAAACAGAAGACACCATTCATTCACTACTCCATAACGCCTGGCTGTGCTGCTTGTTCTTTTCCTTAGGCTGCTGCCTTACTGTTTGCACCCATCTTCTGGGCGACATTTTTCCATTCATCTTCCATCATCCCCCACGAAAAGGCAAAACATAGTAACGACGCTGTCTTCCCAGCCAAAACTTTAAGAGTAATTTAGTCCGTCAGTTGTTGCGGTGTCATAAGTTAAAGATCCAACATAAATCACGTCCGAAGTGCGTGTCAGGCCGATGTCACTTAGCGTAGTCAACCGCAGTGAAACACGACGGACCACGATGGTTCCTTGCGACTCCTCAGCGATCGTTTGATTGTACATTTCGATGTTGCACGGTGTGTGTGTGTGTTTGCTCTAGTAGGCTTCTTCCAAACAGTATGTTCACTCTGCCCTGCGTACATATCTCGCGTACGCTTCACGCAGCCAGACAGCGGCAAAGGTAGGATGTGCCTCCTGCCCAGCCACGGCGATCGCTTGTGCGAGATCGACCAGAAGATGCTAGAAAAACACACAACACACACACACGCAGTTTTTCTCTTCATGCACGAGAATCCGGAAAATCTCATAAATTATCTCGCACCCGTCCCACCCGCTCCACAGACTGGGGTACATGTTTCCTCGTTGTGTGTGTGTGTGTGTGTGTGACAGCTTTACCGCACGATTTGTGCTGGTGTAAATATGAACAACACATCTAACACATCACTTTGTCGAGTTGTCAAAATTTTCGAGCGAATTTCAGGTGCGGCAAACTTCTCTCTCTGGGCTCGTTACGCTGCAACCGATCCGGATCTGTCTCCACCCAAGGAGTACCAAGTGCCGTCGCTTGGTCGCCCCATCGGTGGATCATGCATGTCGAGATTCGAGCGGGCGGAGGAAGCGGCGGTTGTCTGCGATGGCGTTTTGACGAAAGAAAAATCTCGTCGCCAGACTGGCAGGGTGCAAAATAATAAGTGCGCGTGATGCGAGAAAAATTCTGGGTGGGTTTTCGCTCGGTTAACGCTCGTTGGTGCCAGCCACCAGCGTTTGAAAAATGCTCCGTCAAATTATGCACACATGTGGGGGTACGAGAGGGGTGGAGGAGCCAGAAAACGTTTTTCTTTCATTTTGCTGAGCCACTTCGTTACACAACAAAACATTTGAGTTGGCCACCCAGAGCAACGAATGTCACAGCTCCGTACGGAGCAGCGAGACGCGACACCAATGACGATGACGATGTGAATAATTAACTACGAAATTATGTGTCTTAATTACTTTGAAAACAATTTTTCTCCGTTCGGGTTGGATGTGTCAGCTGGTGGATGGATGGAATTTACTGGAAAGGTAATTTAGCTGAAGTAGAAAAAAGTTGCTTCAAACTTGGAATACTCAAATGATCAGGATCAACGGAATAAAAAACAAAGTGTGGAACCATTTAAACCATGAAAAAGTCGAATTATATATCTACTAAAGTATAAAAAACTAAAATAAAATGTCTCAAGAAAAAGAAGACAATATCAAACTGATTTCTATATCGTCCGGATTTTATGGAAATCCAAAGAAATTCAATTGAAGAAACTATTTTGTGTATTAGTTCCGAACGCTTTTATAATCCTAGTAAATTTATAAAAAAAGTCTCAAAAATATTACAACAACATTGAAACAGGACCTCCCGCGACGAAAGAGCAGCAGCCTCAGTAATCTTTACCTTGAAACACGACGATATCACCACGGCGATCACTTGACACTGACAACCGTGGAATGTCTTTCGCGGCTCCGGACGGATTTACGCACCCCCCAAAATCCTTCATCCATCTGGGGGGAGGAAAGCGCATTGTGAACGAGAACGACATGGGCTGACGCTGGTATCACTCTTCAGCTGTTTCCACTCCGCGACGCGTCTTGGGGCGACTTCTGGGCGACGCAGCGTGAAAGACAAGAATTCACAGTTCGCAAACGTTGGACCACACGCACGAACACGAACGCACGCCCAACAGTTCCTCCGCTTTGAAGGAAGGATTGACATTGGAAACAGAGACGGGAAATGGTGATTTCTTTTTCGGTTACAGTCGTGAGTGACTTTGTGACATAATTATTGTAGAAAACCTACCACAGTGCGCGCACACACACCGAGTTCCGCTGGCCAGACATAATCATTTTCCACTCAGTTCGTGGAAGTCTCCGGTTGATGGTTTCCTTTTTTTTTGGGGGGGGGGGAGCGTTCATATCCACCAACCGTACCAATTGCGGGGAGAAAGTTATAATTTGAATGTTAACAAGCGCACAAATTTGTGCCAGTAGCTGCCAGGACGCGTCTTCCAGCGGGCGAGGAGTCATCAGGCATGCGGTTGACGTGTCTGACAGGCCGGCAGTGCGGCGTGGTGTGGCTGTTTGTGGCGAAACGACAGGCAGGCAGAGTTGAGCCGCTGTCCGCTCGTCTGCCACTTTACTGTCACTAAGTTGACAACTCTTTACGTTGGCAATGAGTAGCTTATAGGCGGGCTGGCGGAGTTAGCGTACCTCGCGAACGCGGCAGGATAATGCGCAATTCGGTACGCATCAACCATACGCTTTGCTCCTAGATTTGTGAGGAAGATTCGTTCCTGATGCGTTGATGACGTTTTTTTTGGGGTTTTTACTTCTATATTACCTTTTTTGGCTCGCTGTGTTGGCGTAATGAGCATATAAATGACAAACATTATAATCCCCACCGGTTGGGGAATAATTTATTGCTCTATGAAACATTCATTAGCTGTGAATGTTTCACGTGTGGTGGTGTGATTTCGATTCATCGCATTCGTTTTGGAGTTTTTTTCCCCTGTTCGGTAGTCTAACTCAATTTTTGCGTTCGTCTATGTCAGGAGAGATTTATGAACTTTCGGTTTTCACATTAGCAAGCAATTTAGGATTTGGTTGATTGATATGACATTTTCCGGGAAATTTTATTATGTTCAGGAGGCTTCAGGAGGTTTATGTTATGTTTAAATTATTTTAAAAGAATGAAATAGTACATAAATAATTAATTCCTTACAAAGCTGTACTTTTATCCATTTCTTTGGAGTACTTTGGTAGTCTTTAGTACTTTATTTCTACTGGTACTCCAATATCTGCAACGGTTTGTAGATCATTTGTCAGATGATATTCTTCCAAAAATACCACTAGAGAAGTATTTAAGTATTGAAGATAATTTTAAATGTTTTCTTACTTTCACCGAAAATTAAAATTGTTTTAGTTGTATAACGTTAACAATGTCATGGTACAATCCATCTAAAATTCTAGATCCTTGATGCCATTTCTGTTAATACATCATTGCAACTATTTTGGTTCCTAAATAGATTTGAGTCTGATTTTCCATAACAAGCTTGAAAATGTTGAACAAGAAAGTGTACTAAATTTAACTCAAAATGCAGATAAGTAGCACATTCAGGGAGATATTAAACCACAACAATGGTTTAAATATTAATTGCAAACATCAAGCAAAATTACTTTATTCAATATTATATATAATATCATATTTACGCTAGCAAGTGCTGTTTTGTTTCATGAAGAATTGCCTCAAGATAGTTTAAAGTATATGCTCTCGCCACAGCTATAGAGAACAATATCTATAAAAACCATCAATCAGTTAACGAAGTTATGATCGGTGAGTTTACTCATCTTGTAATATAATTCTCCCCCTGCAGCACTAGGAACTCATTCGCAATACCTAATCTACTCACCTTCAGACTGCATCACCATGAAAACCGACGCGCCATCACCTTATCCCACGCACATATCATTACTCCGATGGTCACTGATATCGCACAGCTTCGATCTCGTTTCCTTCGGCTACTTCCATCCGACGATGTTTTCCACTCCTTGACCTTATCAATCGGCCATCCGTCACACAGCCTCACGCGCACACCGCTCCGATGCAGTTTCCCGCTCAGAAGCTCGGCGAGCAAGCGTGCCGCACAAAATTCAATTAAACTTTCTCACTCTTCTCCCGCGGGAAAGCTAATCGGAGCTTTCGAAACATCTCTCAACCCATCGTTTCGGCAATACATAGGTCCTCTCGTACCTCCCGTGATCCGAAAAGGGTTGCCTTCACTCGTCCCCAATTCGCTACGCCTGTCATTTGCGCTTCATTAAAAAGGAGGTTCGCTTCGCAAAGGGGACCAAAGCGCAAAATCTTCTGGCGTACGATCGTTCGCGCATCCTTCTCCGAGCGTCCGGTCCTGGCCAGCAGAAGAAGTTGAGCCACCTGAAGGCGTTTCGGGTCCGGCTGACATTTTTCAACATTAATTCCCCGACCGATGCTCCAGATGACGGAGGCTTGATTGCGCGCACCACACAAACTAAGCCCCCGGAGTTGCATTTGCATTCCACGGTGCAGCAAGTGGGCAGCGCGTTCTTGGGCGGCGTTCGCTCCTGATCCTGAATCCGCGGGTGCGGAGATGATTGACAGGCTCAAAGGAGCGGCTGAAAGCAGGCATCAGAACTAATTGAAAAATACTTCAACGAAAACGGCCCAAGCCCTGGGTGCATCCTCCGTTCCATGACGCACGGTGGTTGGTCGTTGGACACAACGCCATCCCCTTCCAGATCCTTCCAAATTCCCTTCGTACGATGACTTGGAACCACAACCCTTGGCTGCAGCGGGATCTCGCAAGTGTGTCGGTGAGAGTGTTAGTGCGTGAAGGTGCTTTGTTCCGATGTCAAAACATGTCTCGAGCTCATGACTGTTTCTTGTTCGGCGATGCAATAATGCAGCACCGGTATCGGGTCGGCCGCCCACGACGGTTTGTGTTGCGCTTCAGTTGGCAGCAGGAACGAATGAAGCATGATTTTGAACAAATGATTTCCTTGCGCGAACCTTCTTGGGCCGCAGTTTGTTGAGTGGTGTGTTAATCCGCGTGTAATCTGATGGAAAATGCTCGCAGTCAACGAGGTTATGGGGAGAGAGATTCAGTCGCGATTGCTGCTTGCGATTTTCATTGGTTTGATGTTTATGGCCTAACAGCGTTGAAATTGATAAACAGATTTAATATATTATGATATATTGAATATTAAAGGCCCAAAACATGAATAAGCCGAGCTCTAAATGCAGGAAAAGTTATATTTTTCATTATTCTTGGTTTATTCTTTCTATCTTATTCAAACATATGCTTTACTTACACTGTATACATACCTCCTTGCTATTCATGTTTAAAACAGGTTTCCCCATAATTTTGACATTAAAAAACATCAGAAAAAAGTGTTACAAAACTTACATTGCGCTTCAATTTCCCATTAGTTTCGCCTCGATTCATTTTACATTTTACATTTACAGTATTCGCCTCCATTCAGTATCTGCACTGCTTCTGTAGAATTCGTGATAGTTTTGTGTATGTACGTCGTCAGTATAACTGTGATGACCGCCGTGATGATGATGATGAGATTGTTGTTGTAGATGAGCTTGCATATGATTCTGACGCAGTAGCAACTCCTCAAAATAACCATCGAACCAACCACCACACTGCAGCATAATGACAATTAACGATTATAATGTGCGGTATCCGTAGCGAACCTCAACCCCCAAGTGCTACCAAATGCATCGTCACGACAATGTTCAGTTAAAAAAAAAACACACGGAAAGAAGCATTTGGTCCATCAACACTAACCTCAACTTGCTGGGCCCACTCGATGATGGTCCGCCTTACGCAGGCCTTTTATTTTTCAAGCCACCGAAATCGCGTATCTGATGGTTGTACTCGCACCCGATATCATAATTATCTGATAACGATCTTTCCATACGACCGACGCACATTCGGCGCTTGGAGTTCACTCCACCGTGCAGCAACGGGGCAGGGTTTGGGATCTCTCCGTACCCCGGAAGCTACTGTTTGCTGTGATGGCGGTCCGGAGGTTGACGCATTTGTCTCGCCAATTTGACACATTTCTGTCCACGGCGATTGCTGCTGTCCACCTCCATCATTACGGACCATCAAAATCAGCTAATGGGTACCATTATGATATGCTGTAGTCTCCCCTTCTCCTACTGCCAGACTGTTTCGTTTTGGTTGCTTTTTCTATCTGTACTGTTTTGTTCTGTTGTGTCACATATATGAATCGTTTTGTAACCGATCCTCGTAACGGCGGGCGGAGGACAAACCAGGTGAATGGAGTATTTTTTGGGAACTGCTTCCTGAAACAATTTGTCAAACGCTTAACGCACGAGCAGCGGAGGAAGTGAGCAGTTGGAGAGAAAAGGTCAGTTTTATTTTATCAACAAAACATCTTGTTTGAATTGGGCAAATGATACGAATTATTTTGTTTGCTTCATTTTGTAATTTAAAATGTTGAGAATCAAACTGCCGCAACGGCTTTCTGTGGTGGTTCGTTCCCTTTCGGATTATTATAACGGACTCACATTGAGTGAAATTGAAACTAACAACTGTCAGAGATCGCTCGGGTCGCTTGTGCCGCGCCACCCACATGCAGTCGGTTGATCTGCAGCTTAACATCTTAACACGTGTATCAATATATCACGTGACAAACATAACAAGAAGCCCCTCGCACTGCTTGCGGAGTCAAATGTCTGTGCGTGTAATGAGCATTTGAAACCTGTCTCGTGTTTATTTTTCCACATCATTCTAACACTCATTAAGTGGTGTTTTTGAGGGTGATGGAATGATTTGTTTAAAATTACTCTCATACTATGATGATGCGGCAGATGGGACGATGATTGTTGGTGTTTCGTGTTTCTTATTGGTACCCAGAATCACAGATCGAAAGCGAACGGTTTTTTATGAATCTAAAAGATTGTTGTAATGTCAGTAAAACAACTAAAGCTAAATTTAACAACCAAAATTTTAAATTGTTTTATATAAACTATCTTTAAATAAATGAATTAAAAAAATATCAAAATGGTTGGGTTGCCTATGCCACACAATTATTAACGCAAGAGGTAAGCAACCCAATGAAAAAATGTTCCTTAGCATGATAGATCAAATAGACTAGTTTGCTTCATATGTTCAACCGGTTGTTCATTTTAAATTATCATTTAAATTATAAATTAATTATTAATTAAATACTATTTTTTAATGATTTAGATACCTTAGTATGTTTACATAGACATTTTAGTTCGTAAGATAATTTAGTTGAGGTCATGAACAATGTGTTTAAAAAGAGAACAAATAAAAATAACATTTTATTCCAGTATAAAAATTGAGCTAACAATTTTTTGATAATTCTTTTTATCTTCCATATTTAACTTCCATATTTATGCACTTAAATTGTCTGCATCTTTCTCAATTATTTTCTGCGATCAATAAACATTTTCGATATGCAGCTAACCTTTGTTAAGCTTCAAGATGATTACATACAAAACAAGCATCGAAATTTAATTTAGAAAACGAGTTGTATTGAAAAATTCAATCCATACAATATTTGTCAAAGGAGTTTTATAACATCAGAACACATCCTCACACACCTTAAACTAAACTAAATTTTATCCCCAACCAACACAACTATCCTCCTAGCCACAAACCCCGACACATTCATCCCAACCGTCGCATACAATAAAGGTGGCTTGCTTCCCGCAAACCATAACTCATCTGGAAGCGTCAAAACGCAGCAAGTGATCATTTAACGAAAAACGCTTCAACACGACCCAACCCGGGACCGGGACCTGGAGACGCCATGGGATGCACAGTTGCATTTGAATGCTAATGTTCTCGGCCCAGCTTGGTGTGTAGTGAGCCCGGCAAACACCCGCGAGGAGTCGCATCCGCAAGAAAGCCTCTCGCGAACCAACCAACACAAACCTACACGCCAAATTCGACATCGTCCTCGATTAAGAGCGCTTTCCTTCTCGCCTTCTCTCCCCAACGAACCGAACAGGGCGCCTGTTCGTTGTTCTGAACATGTTGAAGCACAGTGAACCAGTTCATGTGTGCCTAGCGCTTCTCGTTTAACCCACCCCCTTTCCTATCAATGGCAATCACCGCACGGATCAGCTGCAGCGAAGTGGCACGGAAAAGGACACACAGAGATAAACCCGAAATTAAATATTCATAAATGAAAAAGCCCCATCAGAAATGGCTCCGTTGTGTGGCTGTGGCGGGAAGCGAACGGTAAAAAAACGGAACGGAACGCCCGTATAACCCCATGAAAAAAGGAGCGAAAAGGCAGAGCCTGCATACATACATGGGCGACAGGCGGAACAGGATCCTGCGGATCATTAATCATTTTGTAATTAATGAAAACAAACATATATCATCCTCATTAGTTAAAAAACATATTAATAAGAATTATTGATGATACTTGGGCATTCGATTTCGATCGAACGCGGTGCTGGAACTGGGAACCGTGAAGCACGGGGTGGCCGGGGACCAGCGAGAATCAGCGTGAGCTGACTCGTTTCACGTCCTGTCACCGTCGCGGGTGGTAGGGAGGAAAAAGTGGACAGCAACCGTGGATCACTGTGGAGTAAAGGCTTAGAACACCGCTACACAACCGCACACACTTCACGGAAACCTTCTTTGAACCATCAAGAACCGTTGAAAGACATTTGGGTTTGAGGCAGGATCGAATAGCAGCGAGGAACGAGCAAGCAAACGAGAACTAAATAAGAGATCCGATACATTCGTATCAGGTATTGGGATATTAGTTGGTGAGGATTAGAGATTCATTTTTCATCACGTCGCTTTCTCAAAAATCTGTCTCCTAGCGTAAGAGACAATCCAGTTTGTAAGAGATATGTGGTAAAGCGTGGATAAAGTAGCAGTATTTAGTGTCAGAATGGTTGTCCGCTCTTACCAGCGTTAAATTTGCGGACCAACACACACACCCCAAATCGATTGGAAACCAGCTGTCGATCGGCAAAACACCCGCATCAGCAGGCGCATCATTAATCAAATCGATTTCGCCCGATTCCCAAAGGCACACCACCACCGACTCGCTCAAATACAGCTCAATAACGATTCTGTTCCGGCGTAAGCATATTTGTTTTGTCCATCCTTCAACAAGTTCTCGACAACATCGTAGCGCTTCCTCGAAACGCTTTTCCTTAAGCAAACACTCGGCACCGCGGCAGGAGGTCCCGATCGGGATGCAAGGTTTTCCCGGGGCCAACAATCGAATCCACACCAACTTCACCCGGACCCGAACATCATTAGCGCTGGGTCGTATGTACATCCTTGCCCCGGTAGCGCAGCGGGTGTGATTGCCGAGATAGTTCCCGGGCCTCGAGATAGTTACCTGCTACGCGTAAGCTATTATTTTGCACCAGAACGGAAAACAAACGCGGGTGTATGGTTGGATTCACCTGAGGAAGATAAATGATTGTCGCCCTCCGCTTTTTGGAGACGGCGCACACACAAACGCTACAGTCGTTTAGTCGTTTGCTTGCGGCTCGAGCACAAAACGAGCACAAAACCACCGGTAGTCTCATCTTGCACGACTAACTTGGACAAACAGTTGTCGAAAGTACCTGTCAGCCGGAACAGCTGGACGGTGTCGTGCTTCTGCCTGCCAAAAAGGTCAATCGGTCTGTGGCAGTGGCTAACGAAAAAAGAAAGGCATCCCCTGAGCCGAGCCGGTGCGCGCCTGTCGTCACTTAGTGCAATAAAAATGACCATCCATCAAGCCGCTTGCAAGCATTGATGCAACTGTTACCCCTTTGCAGCCGCGTAATGCTGGCTCAGAATTAACTTATCTCTCGCCAGCACCAACCCAGGGTCCGAATCCTAGCACGGTGAACTATTTCACGAACACATTCCACAGCTGCGCTTGCTTCATTTAGCCGGCAACAGCAAATGTACGCCAAGCGTTTTGTGCAATTAGAGACCGTCGGCGGGATGCTTGCAGTCCGATGCGACGTGTTGAAATGCATCTCTTGGACGATGCGAGCGAATTTTGCGGCCCAAACCTTGCCTCCGCAAAATCCCCCTTTTGCTTCCCCGTTTGGTAATTGGGCGTAAAATTCGCTCAAAACTACTCCACTTTCACGACACCACGATGTAGCACGCCTGGTGGCCGATGATTGATTGAAGAATGGATTACAATTCTTCATCCCCTCTCCTCTTGTGTCCGTTGCCTTTTCTTGTGACGCGTTCCACCTACAGGAAATGCCAAATTGGAATGTCATCTTGGCAGCGGCAGCAAGCTACAGCGCCCTCTTGCCCCTTCTTCCTACTAGCGCAAACAGTTCTCGGTATGTTCTGAAAATAAGTTTGCCCCGTACTGTACACGCCCGGTTCGCTCAATTCCAAGGTTCATCACTCACGTCTGTCACACCTTCACGCATCGCTGAAGGTTGCATCAAATCACTTCATCCCCCGCTCCGCTTGCCAAAAGGCGCACCACTTGGGAGGAAGATGGGCCGCCGGTGGGGTTTGCCAACGGAGCAAATAATTTGCTAAAACTCGAACCACGCCACAGCGCAGCACAATGCACAAAAGGCGACATAAAAATGCATTCAAACGGGCGATTTGTGATTGATTTGCTAATTGGGCGCCTACACACCGTGTGTGGATGGAGCCCTTGGAAGGAATTGTGGCGGACGACGGCAAAGGCGGAAGGTTCCCTTTTAACAAAGCAAAGACAAACAGTAATGAGTCGCCGGAAGGTCTTCCTGGGCGTGCGCAGTAAAGCGACAAATTGGTTTCGCAGCCATTGTCTTTGGCGTTGGCCTGTTTTTCTTTTTTTTGAAAGTGTGCAAGAGTCTTCCTCGCGAATTGTAGGGAATAGGGTGTGAATAAATGTTTTACAAGTCGGATTGCATCTCGAGCTGTCGGTGTTAGGGCTTCGAGAACTTTGTTTGCATAACCGACGCATGTCCGTTGTAGCTTTTGCTTTGGACAAAAAACGAGGGTGAATTTAAAATTCTGTTTAAAGATAAGATGTAGAGATTTTTCATTGAATTCGAATTTTAAGAGAGTGTAAGAAAGTATAGTAAGAACTTAGTGGTTTAAAAATAGAACTACACAAACACATATTTCTGAAATCACTAATTAAGAATTTTAATCATTTCACAATGTACAAGAAAAACATTAGAATAGATTATTCTATTTATTATCAAATTGGAAACTAAAAACATAATACATAAAGGAAAGGATTTTAACGCTTTGAGTACGACCTTTGTTGATAATTTAGCAAAAAAAAATTTTAATGAAGATAAACTAACTTTAATTACTTATATGATTAACTTCATTACATCAAACCAATTTTTTCTGTAGATTTCGCCCATTATAGCCCATTTTGACAACTGAAATTATCATCCCTCTATCATTTTACTTACTCATGAAGTTTCGATTACTTCCTTTTGTATTTTAATTCCAGATTGCAGTTTTAATGAAATTAATTTCTTTAATATAAATTGTAAAGTTAGCATGAGGCTGATTTTTTAAAGATCAAACAGTGAGGAACGCTTCTAAACTAGCTGATAGATCTCATTTCTTCAAACAATCCGCAACACTCTCAAACAAAACTCTTTCATTAAAAATGTTTTCCAAGTTTACGCACTACAATTAAGCATACTTTTCATTCGCTTGATTTTAAATCAACTTTCCCAACCAACCCCATTTCCAATCCCATTCAACCAAGCTCCAACGCAACTTTTTCTCCCTTCAATCGTCCCTTTTTGCTCAAGCATCTTCTCCATCTCAAATCACTGTCCCTTCGTCGTTTCCAAGTGAAGCACGTAGAATTGGGAAAATTTCCAACCCTCCCCAACCTCACCGTCGGAAAGGGTTATTTGCTAAACGGTGGTCGAAAATCGGGGCGGAAAATCGTTAGGCCCAAGAGCATCCTATCGGTGAAGGGGTTCCCGGTTTAACGCCGTACCAGTGAGGGAAGGAAAAGAGCAACCAATCGTATTACCCCTTTTTTGATTGTTGGTAAGATGTAGAGGGGGATAAAAAACGAACAGCCTGGTATATGTAAGAGAAAGAGAGAGAGAAAAAGAGAAAGAACAAGAGAGGGAAAGAATAAAGAACCACTGATTTGAACCAAAGCAAAAAGGGAAACAGTTGCGAAAGCAATTCATTTTTAAATAACTTTGTCGCCAAGGGAATCGAAGGATTTTCCTGGACCTTTCTCATCCCGTTTTCCTCCTCTGCTCTGAAACCGGGAACCATCCAAGCGAAAACTTCATCGCAAAAGATCGATGCGTTTAAGGAACGTCGGAACGCCCGTGCGGCCCGTCCCGTCCCGTCAGCAGAATCAAAAAGGGGCAAACTAGCTGCTGACTCGGTGGAAATGAAGTGATCCATTTGGAACGATGTTATTTAAATGATAATTTCGATGTCAACATTTTATTTTATTGTCGTCCGCTGCCCGCGCTGGTTGATGGAAAAGCGAGAAGGCTGGTTTGGCTTTCGGTACGCAAGGCCGGGCGTGAGATTGGGTAGAGCAGGAGCATTTCGGATCATGTTGTTGTTGTGGGCTTGTGAGGAAAATCCGTAACACCACCACCATCACCATGAACGGGGTTAGTACATTACGAACATCTGGTTTTGATTGTTGAAGTTTTGCCGGGAAGCCGTTTGCCCCGAGACCGTCGACATTCCACGGGGTAGTCGATGACAAGGCTCTGCAGGAAACGGCAGGGCGTCAAACGGTTCAACTTTTCGGACCAACGTTTGCGAAAACTTTCGAAGCGTTTTCGGGTGCGTCAGCAGTGGAGTGGCATGGGGTATGGGAATAAGGAGCAAGGGGAGAAAAACATCTGGAGGTCACCGAAAGGGAGGTCTCTAAATCTGCCATCATTAAGTGGATGTTGTCGTTTTTTCGGCGCAGGATTGACATCTTACTCCGTGACCGCCGATGGAGGTCAATTAGCTTTCATGGGGTTTATTTCGAGCAGAGTGCGAGAAACGGAGAGAGAGAGAGAGAGAGAGAGAGAGAAAGAAAGATGGTAGGTTATTGGAAGCAAAATTTGATATACTCTGCGCAGTTTGGGTTTCGGAGGACTGGCTGGTGAGTGAAGCGTAAAGTTAATTTCTGAACGATTAGGTCGATGAAAGATAAATGGTCCCGCACAGATGATGTCACCGTGGTGATGATGATGTATGAAGCGAAAAGGGAGTTTTGATGAGCTACTGATGTATGAAAACATTTGATTTGTAGAATAGTAGGTTTTTAAATGAGATATGTTTGGAAATGGAAGATTATTAGCTTAAAAAGAATTAATCTTTCTAGCACACGGAGGGTGAAACGAGGTGTCAAAAAATCAAATAAAAATGGAGTTTATGTACAAGCTGAATGGACTGTTCTTGGCTGATTCACAAAAAGGTTGTAACCTTAATAAGTTGACTGGTTGTTTCTGTTGACTGTTTTGTTTCTAACACAGTTGATCAAATATCAACGATCCATCTAGCTTCAAAGATTACAAGAACTACATGGTTTAGCTTTAGACGATCGCTATATTTGTTAGTCATTACTACTAAACATAAAGCCTTTCCAAATCTACTTAAGCTACTAAATCATCCACCCTTCTTTCTTATCAACTCGATCCAAAGTCACATTAGTACCTATGCCCTCGACCATTAATTTAGATCTGACCTGCATTTCTTCCACGATCCATTATTTTTCATTATTCAAACAAATTCAACCCCAAACTTCCAGAAAACCCACTCCATAACCACCGCTACAAACAGGACGGACTACTTCAACTCCACATCTTGCGCTAACTCTCCCCACACTCGTCCCACACTCCAGAAAACCACACATTGGGTGAAAAATTGATCGCTTTCAAATATTTTACCTCCAGCATCATTGATTGGTGATAGATAGCGCAAATCGTAGCTACCGATTCTCGCCCCACCAGATTGCTTAATCATCATCGAGCAAACAAACGAAACTGTTCGCAGCTCTGCTCTCCCGCTCTCTTCTGCGTGAAGAAATAGCTGAAATGCTTTGAAAAATTCAAATTCCGTTCCACCCACGGGAGTCTTGCTTTCCAAAAATTCACCGATGGCCAAAAAATATATGACGATTGCTGAGCCTCACCTTCTAGCGGGTTTCGTGGGCATTTTTGTCCAGTTGGAATGCCAGTGGCTATAGCCACAAACGAGACTGAACCGTCGTAAAAGAAGCCACCCGCCGTGACGATATTTCATCGCGCTCGAGCAAAACCACTGACCACCACCACCACAGCATCCCCGAAATACCCCGAAATGCCTACAAAATGTGTTCATATGTGCGTGTGCAATAAATACCTGGTGAGTGTGTTCATATGGCTTCGTTAAAAATATTTAACACGAAATTCTAGGGAAACAGCTTAAATTATTGCTCCAAAGTGTCTAAGCTCGTCAAGCACCGAGCAAGCGGGCTTACGGGCAGATCCGTCTCATTACCAACTCATTCCTCATCACAGCTTTGGGTAAGACGGGGTTTCTACACTGAGCCTCACTCGAACTCATCAAACCTTTATGAAGATGAAAAATAAACTCAAACCTTTCAACGGGTAGCGCGCGACAGTCCGCTGGAGCAACCATTCTGGATTAGAACCTCTGCGCCTAATACCTCCCGCTGACAGACGTTCGGGTGTCCAGCGAAGGTTGAGCGAGGTCCGTCACAATAAACCAGCAGATGCGCGGGGAGTTTGATAAAATTCAATTTTCGGACCATCCTCATGATCATCCTTCCTGGCGATGTGAGCCATTCGTCAAGCTGGGCTGAAGTAATGAGCTCAAAACGATCGACCAGGGCACCTTACGCGTTGGATGTACGTGTGTGTGCCTTTGTATTTCTTCATCCAGGCGCTTGAGTGACGTTTATCAATCTGTCAGACTGCAGGTCTTCGGGTGAGCCGGTGTTCACCTCTTTCCACCAACAGCGCCAGTTCCAGGATCAAGCCAGAGAAGAAGAAGGAGGAAAAAAGACAAAACAACCAATGGGCGAAATAAATGTGCGTTAATAAATTACTCCGTTTGTTCGATTGTTTGTTTTCAATTTGTTTCGATTGGACGTGTTTGTTTGTTTCGGTTTCGGTTGCGCATTGTAACATGTTTGCTGTCTGTGTCTTGCGCGTGTGTGTGTGTTTGTGTGCACTTCCCGCCACCTAAATGCGGACCTGATGGATTGCCACGCTCAATCGATCGATCGATCGAGCGGATGGACGATTTCGGTTCGGTTCGTTCTGGTTCGTTCCAGGAATGAGGCTGAAAAATGGGACCAATTTACAGGAATTTGTTCCACCTGAACGGTGCGGCAACCTGTCCGGTGAGTGTATCGGAGGGGTCACCGCCGCCGAGGTCAGAAGGCTCTTCTTGGACGGGTCGAGGGTTGGCATGTCGCGGATATGTTGAAGATGATGAGTATCCGTTGAAAATCTGTAAATGAAGGCGATGAACTGAGCACAAAGCACTGAGTCGCGTCACCAGCAATCCCTCCGCGGGTGAATAGAAGTGGTAGTGGTAGGGGTTTATTCCTTTCGATAGTTCATCATTAACATCAGCGCTTCATCACAATGCTTTGTAAGAGAGATGCTGTGAACTTTATCGTTCTGTGAATTACGGCAATATTTATTTTCTCTTTATGTTTTGGTTCCTTACATTTACAACTTTATTTTATCCATTATTCTGTTTTGTTTTACCAGTTTTACGGTTTAATGTTTTTCCTTTCTAGATATTTGTCTTGTTTCTTTTTTATAACAATATTCCATTTTTTATAGTCACAACATTTGCTACAAATTTCTTTCACTTCAAAAAATATTTTCCAGGTTTTACATTACTACTGGTAGTGTGTTTTTATTTAATTTCAAAAAAAAAATCTAAATAGATTTATCATCAGTCTTTTCTTTTTAAGTTCCTAGTTATTTCCTAATTTTATATACTTCAACACTTATTTTTTCAAACTATCCAAGAGTAGTATTTGTGTTTTAAAAATTTAAATAATCTCATGAATTATTATCACAACTTTCTTGCGATTAACGTGTTCCTTTTTTTTACTCACCTTATACATTCCCTTGCTCCCGAGCCTCTCGTCCCAATGTCCGCCATGATGAGGCAAATTCCAACGTCAACCTGATCGTTTCCCTACATATTTCTTCCCGCAAGGACATCGGGACAAATGACAGGGACGTGCCGGGAAGAATCGTCTCCACCCAGAGCCCACCAAACAACACCAAGAAACGAGTCAAACGATTTAAAAAAAAGCAACAAAACCGGCAAATACCATTCCCGAAGGAGCCGAAGCAAAGCGCACACCCGTGACGGAGAACACACAAATCAGCAAAGGAGGAAAAAAAGAGAGGAAACAATACAACAGTGCCACAACACCAAACACGCGAAAGAACACCAAACTTCATCGCGCTTCATCGCTCACGGCTCACATAAATCTTGCCCACCGTCTTTTGTTTCTTCCGTTGGTTGGAGTTGGAGTTTCGCGAACGCCTACGCACACGCCTTCATCGTTTTGACATTTGTGTTTCTTTTTTTTTTTTGTTCCTCTCTCATAGCAAGGACACACACGAAGCGAAAGCGGAATCGGTAAGCCAAATCCGGGAAAGTCTGTCCCACGGATGTTTCTTCAGGGCGATAGGAGGACGTTCGTATCCTGTTACGGGACCGTTTATCTAGCTTTCGGAGGTGTACCGTTTCAGGCGTTTCGCCATTTCACTTGCCGTATTATCAATATCAATGCTCTGAGCGGGACATATTTTTCATATTTTTGAAGTACTAGTTCCTTTGGAAAATTTCAACAATATTAAAAAAAAATTAATTATTGTTCTTTTGATAACACATAGCTCGATTCTATTGCTCGATTCTGCACAAATCAAACCGAAAATTCCACAAGAAGTGTGTCACCCTGCACCGAGAGGTAAGCTCGCATGCTAACGACATCCACCTAACCTCTGCATAAGTTCCCATTTTTCATTTCTCCCGGCTGGTGCTGCTGCTGCTGCTCCACGGATGCTGGCACGGGGTGCGCCATGCCGCGATGCCGACGGGGTCGACGTGCAACCGCATAAATATTTCCGTTTCGGTGGAGTGTAAAATTTTAATAAGATCGCGTTTTTCAACAGCTTCAACACTGCCATAGGTTGTTTTGGTTGTGCCAGGCCTTTATTGCCGTTTCCCAGCGCAGCGTGCCCCTCGCTCAAACACGTGATCGTGTACGGGTTTTATCACGTTCGTGTGTTTCTTTTCGGCTTCTGTAGAGTCGTAGTTCTTGTTTTGATCTTCCCGTGTATTTTTTTTTCTTCCTTTCTTCAACTAGCTGGGTGAGATTTTTGGCCTCGTTTGGTGAGGTGATGCGGCACCATTTCTCTAACACGACCACACACACACACACACGTCCTGCTGGATGCACGCGCCCATCCACCCGTCCCGTTCGCCCGTCCATGCGCTTCATGCTCCAGTAGCAAAGGAACGCATAAATTATGCCGATGAAGGGAATCTCGGGCACAATATTTGGGTACGTTTCGGTTTCGTGTTTCGAGGCTGCACTTGTGTACTTCTCTGGTTTTTTCCTTTTTTTTCAGCCTATTTTTCACCCGCGCCTTCTTCTGCTTCAGTTTAGGATCTTCTTTTGCACCAAGTGTGGTGTATGTGTGTGTGTGCCTTTTCCCATTTCCCATCCTTAATATGCAATTAGAGCCAAATGCCTGCCCTCACAAACCGTGCCGTTGTTCAGCGAATGTTTTTTCTCTCACCCCGGGGTGACACTATTGCCCATGTTCGACTAGGTTCTTTTGCGTTTTCTTCCCCCGGCTTCCCAAAAGCTGCGCTTCGTTCGCTCTAGTTCCGATTCCTACTGCTGCCCCTCTTCCCAGCTTCCCCGGGGCCCCGATCGACGACGGATGATGATCGTTACTGTTACTGCGGGCTGAGCGTTGTTTGTTTGTTTGGTTGTCGTACAGCGGCTAATAAATGTTCCCATTGTCGGTCCGGTGCCCTTTTCCAATATCCCCGGCGTGGGTGGTACGACGAGGGTGGCCTGCGATCGATGTATGTTTGTTGTTGTTGTTGTTTTTTTTTATGTTCCTCTTTTCGAGAATGTGAGGTTCGTGATAATTATGACGTGTTAGCGTGATGTGCAAAACGAGTCGTTAACGATGGTTAGGCGCTTCCCCAGGGTCAAAGGGGTTGACAAAGCGAAAACAAAAGCGGCCAACAGGGTTGGTTTGGTGATTTGGTTGATTTTTTATGTTTAATTTGTTTTTGGGGGAACTTTATATTGTGAAAAATTGCAAAAAAAAAGCTAAACGAAGATCATATTTAGTTTTTTTTTTTATTTTGGGTTCCTATGGTTTAGTTTAGTTATATCCTATGGTTTTATGATTACGATATTGGTCGACCGTGTAAATGAAAAGGTTGGTGAGAGTATTACTTATGGATCATACTGTCAAACTATTAAAAACGAACATTAATACTCTTCGAGAAAAATCACTATTCTGAGCCTCAAATGCAAACTTGTTGTTATGTTCAGGCCTACGGATCATTTGTGGGAATTTGTCTCTCTATGTCGTTATTTTCAAATGTATGTTTACAGACACATACAATATGTTGTTAAGTTGTTGAATTTATAAAAAAATTGTTTCATAGATTGTACAACTTCTGAGCGTGTTACTAAACGAATTTTTCTCTCGCACTAATCATAAACTCACTGCAAAAATAGTTTTGAAAAATTTCTTGCTTACACGGAAGACAATAAACAAAAAAAAATTGTAGTATAAATGAAAAACTGTGCACGAAATAGAATGATCGAAGTAGTGGGTAATATGCAAATAAAATAAAGTATTTATGACTGAAACAAAAATAATTTTTCAAGTGTGAAGTAATACACCAAATCATAACTGGGCACTTAGCTTCAATTCATCTTCTTACTTTCATTGCATTCATCTTCTCAATTCTTGATATACGTCATAACAAGGTAAAAATAATAATCAACAATCGATAAGAATATATATTCAAAAACCTCATAGAACCTATCGAGGGAAAGATATTACAAATTTTCCCTTCAAAAATGAACCACTTCTTTATGATTTCTCACGGTCTAGCCAAAAAATAAGACCAACTGTAGCCCACACACATACTTAAATTACAACAAATTACTCCCAAGACTCCGCCGCGCCATACGCCCATGCACAATAGACAACCTGTCCATTCTGCTTCACCAGCCGATAAATCAATCTCTTCCGCCCGACGACAAATGTACCGCGCCCAGCAGCGTATCAATTGATTCCCGGTTTCCCCCGTTGTTCCCCTGTACACTAGCCCGTCGGTCCTCCCGCGGGACGGTGCCCGAGTGCCGCCACTGATCGGTTCCCATCAAATTGCGTCGCTACATCCCACCGCACCGGAAGAGAGTGGTGGGAAAATTGTGCAAAAATCGATTCCGCGATTGGAAATCTTTTCTCTCCCCCGGGAGAGAACAGCGCCAAGAAGCGCCCGTCATCTCGCGCGGAAAAACATCGAGCACAGGCGGCGGCGTTTCTTGTGCTCAAATATAGATTTACACACACAAACACACACACACACGCGTACATACATACCCGAGCATGCCCTATCAATTCACGGTGGAATAGGGAACGGGTATGACAAAAGGAAAACAATCATTCCCCCTCCGTACAGAGAGTGCGGCACACTGTGCATTGGGATCGAACAAAAAGAAATCGAGCTCAATTACGAAGTGCCACTTTACCGCTTAATCCTCGCAGAACAAGTGTTAGACATTAGCTAAATTGATATAATTTATCGCTTTCCGTTCGGATGTTTCTTGGGTTCATTTTTCCTGCAATGCTAGTGCACAGACACACACACACACCCGCTTTCGCTCGCACTCCCGGTACCTTCCTTTCCATTACCAACGAGGGAATCTTTTCCGCACCGTGAGGGATTCTGCTCGTGCTCAATCTTCACCCATACAACATTGCCACACCGCCAGGGCCCGTTGAAGGGTGTTTTCGAATTGCGTCCTTTTCATTGTATTTGCTGCCCCTTCCCTTGCGATGCGCTGGTATCATTTCACGCTTGTTACGACTCGGAGGTGATGGTGGTGGTGATGGTGGTGGTGATGGTGGTGGTGGTTGGGCAAGCCCTTATACCCCCGAGGGGTGCCACGGCGTCCCGTCGAGTTTTGGGTGTGATTTTTGGCTTTTCCGTGCTTGGTAAAATGCTTGATTTTATGTTTCATTCCATTTGCGCCGGTTGGCCTTTTGTAAGAACGGGGCTGCTGTGCGCAATATATCCGCATGTTAGATGCCGCTGCTGCTGTGTATGTTTGCTTTATCATCATTGTTGATGGGGCGAAAAATAGAATACGAAACAGGCGCGATCGTTGCGCGGTTGGCGGTGGGCCACTTGATGTGGATTAATTGTTGGCTTATCGTTTTTATTTCAATTGTTTATTGAATCTCTTACGGCGGTACATGCTAGTGTTTAAGTAAGCTATTCGGAATCAAACAGTAATAAAAATGTCTTTATTCTTTACTATGATTACGGTACCATCTAATTTGTGTTCTAATCATGTGATGACAATGACTAGTTTTAGAGATAATTGCATTATTTAATACATAAATTAGTGTGATGTGATTAAAGAAGTGCCAAGACATGGTTTCTTGAAACCTTTTTTACGCTGATTATTCAGTGTTGGAATTGTTGTTTTTTTTGGCTTTGTTGTTAAACGAAGTTTTGAAAACACAAGCAGAACTAATTTTATCTCTAATCATTTCTGGTTTTCACAACACAAAAACTGAGATGACGAAACAGGACGAGACAATATCAATAATTACAAATTAAATTAGATCAGACAAAGTATGGAAAATATATTACAATTTTATTATACTTTTATTTTAATGTATTATGAATTATTTAATAAGTCATCTTGATCAGATTAACCTACAAATTTTTTTTAAGTTTTTACAAGCGCACGCTAACATTGGACTTAACTGAACTTGACATCAAAAGACATTTTGAACTGAAAAAATATAGACATTTTCAACTGCAAGTAAATTAAGTATTTAAAATTCTTGTAAAAATGACATATATAGCCCCTTTTTAAATTGAAAGAAGTTAAAGTAAATATATGTTAAACAATAATTATGTTATAAAATACAAAAAAAAAAACAAATTAAAAAATTGTTTATAAATAGAATGCTACAAACAGTGGAAGAAGTAAATAAACCATTTTAGGTACAAAATAGACTAAATAAAAGAAACAGGTTAAAGGAAGAATAGAACAAAGACATGTAATTGAATATGACTTTCTTCAATTTACTTTAAAATGTTCAAAATTTTCACATAAAATCCCTTCACGGCATATCCTCGTCCATTCTTTATTAAATCACTATCACCATCCTTCCGCATTAACGCACGCCGTCAGCGACTGGCAAATGCTGAGGATAGTTTTCCTCGTCAATGTGTTCACACTACAGCACAATTCTTAGCATCACTCCGCCAAACGCACATTCAGCGGACCGGCGTTGCGTACGGACTCGTACGCTGCATCGAACAGGCCCGCCGAAATTTTGTCACCTCATACCATCCAATTTGCTTGTCGGGTGCTAAAATGCACTTACCGAACCGCGACCCAGCGACGTCACACCACCACGGGCAACTTTCGGCCAACAACAGTCTCGCGACACCGTACA
The DNA here is from genome assembly GCF_943734735.2 of Anopheles gambiae. Lineage (NCBI taxonomy): Eukaryota > Metazoa > Arthropoda > Insecta > Diptera > Culicidae > Anopheles > Anopheles gambiae. The sequence goes on along the minus strand of NC_064602.1, from coordinate 12,700,906 downwards.
AGATACAAGCGGCCTTTGTCAAAAAGGGCGAGCGGGCGCCAAATACGACGCACGATAAAATCTCAATTTCAGCAAATTCAACGGCATTTCAACGGGAGACAGAATAGAGCAAAACAAAAAAAAACACCTCCCACACTTCTAACATCCTAGATAAATTGTCCTTTCCCGCGTGATCTGGGCGCAATTCCGGTGCCTTTTACGCATTGTCGACGCAATTTCTCTGCTCGATGCTTTGCTGGTGTCGCGACGACAAGCGAAGCAATTGCCTATTCGCCAGCCGCACGTCAGCCGGCCGTTGGATTTCGGTGGACCGTGGTATCGGGCTCGCCACGTCATCATAAAACTGCATCCCTCGTTTGTGCGATCCCAGTGCAGGATCCCGGCGAAGAATTTGGAATGTCGTTTCACAATGTTGCGTCGTGGTAGCCTTATTTTGCTCGTTGGTCTTATTGCATGTGTAGTGGGTGGCCGAACGTAAAGTCTTCCCAGCTGCGCTTTCAGGATGAAATGATACGATAGAGCATTTTCCAAACCTAATGTAGGAAAAGCGCGAAACATTGCAGCGTAGAGGCACTAGCGAAATTTATGAGAATCAGCACTTCAGTGAAACAGAAGCTTTGGAAACTGGCATCGCGGGGCGAACCTTTCAATCTGTTTTTTTTTGGAATAACGAGTGAAAAAGATGGCAAATGTATGAACATTTAGTTAAGTTTACAATGCAATAAATGTTATAAAATCCAATTTCTGATGAATTCGAGGTCAAATGTCTACCTGTCCCGATTTATTTTCATATTCTAAAAAAATTGATTTGATTTTTGATAAAACTCAAATTATAAAGGATTTTTTGTTGATATATTATGTTTTTGTTAGTTTTTTTAGTTGTTGTAACATTAAAATCCATTGACAATTCTTCGTCTTCAGAGACTGGAACATCATCCCCGCCAAGCGTTTATCTACCGCACTAGATGACACATCACCCCGCGCCGAATGTACATCACCTTGATCACGACCATGACGATGCTGGTGGTGACGATGATGATGACGATAATGATGATCGTTTCATTCTTCTGCCCAACCTTCAAGCCCCACACGGCAACGAGTAATGTGTCGCACGCTCGAACCCCCTAAAAAGGATGCATCCTCGAGCGTACGCACCGGCACGGGCAAGGGCAACGCCCGGCCAATTATCTCACTGTTCGCCCAGTGAGCCAACCAACCAACTAAACTACTTCACGCTAAAATCATAAGCACGATAAATTGGCAAGGCCGGTCGGGCCGAGGTCGACACGTGACCAGACAAATTGTGGATAGCGGCCAGGCTTCCCGGGCACACCCGCGACGAGTGGAAATTTGCACGAAAGCCCCCTGCAAACCGACACACTCGGTGATGCGACCCTGACGAAATGGACCCACCAGCCCGAGCAGCAGGCGTACACGCAGCCTCAAGGCGGAAGGTTACCACGCTCCGAGGAAAGGTGCATCGAATCGGAATTATTTCCCCGGCAACGGAGGACAGATACATACGTAGCTGTCCCGCACGCTGGAAAACGCGTATCCTCGGGAGTATTGTCGTAGAAATGGGCCCGAAGGATATTCTCGTTGTTATGGTGTGTCTCCATGATGGGTGCCATAAAAGCGTCCACGAGCCGAGGAACAAGACCGGCAAGGCTGTGCCACGTGCCACCGTAGGCGAGTTTTATGGGAAGGTTTAGCAGCGCGGGCCCAAACGACAGGTTGCTCCGAAATGGCGAGAGTTTTTCAAAATTAATGTCTCTTTTCGGTTTCGGTGTTATCTGCTTTCGCGTGGAAAGCAATGCTGTGTGTTGATAGTTGGGAAGGAACGCTTCTTGCGCTTAGCTGTCAAGGCCGGGACAATGCAAGGACACGGGCGGGGAATGGTTTGTCCCTGATGGAAATAAAACCTTCCATTCCAGAATCAAGGAGACAGTGGGAGAGAGAGAGAGAGCACGATCCACACGCACTGCTTGCTTTACATTTCTTTCCTTTGCGAGCCTTGACTTATTGTGCACGACGAAGGCCTAACTCTAATGTCGATCATTTAAGCAACAAGGTAGCTGATGACTATATGGGGGCTGGAATTAGTCGTGTAAACAAAATCCTACGGTACCCGGCAAAAGCTTTTTGGCTACAAAACACGAAGTTGAAGTTAATTTGTAAATTGCTCAGAAGCTCAGTGGGCGATAAAGCAATCGAGGGAAAAGGTGAAGAACGCAATAATAATAAACCGTTTGCATTCCCAAAGCTAATGGTTTATGGAATTGCCTTGAGAAATCCCTAACGGGCATCAGATGTTTCATCGTCGTGGCTTTGTGACGAAAGCTGAAATAACGCAAATGTGTTTGTTTATTTTTTCACTCAGGTATAAAAGTTATTTGAATAAGGTGAACAAATCTTCCAAAACTATACTTGAGATGTTTAGATTAGAACAAAGGTAGAGGTGATAGTGGAAGTAAAATTATTTGCTAGTCATTGAGGATAATTTAAAAATAAATTAAGGGGACTATACGAATCTAACTGCTGCATTTGATTAGCAAGCCGTATTGGAGGTATGAGGCCTGACCTTTTTTATCAGAATTAAATAGAATCAAAATTTGATTGTGTTCATGTTTTCCTGTAGACAACTTTAGGAATTCTAATTCATTCTATAATTCATTGAAAAGCTCGTCTCTTCTCATGAGTCGATTCCATATTTTATGCAGCATTTTTTTTTGCAATTTCACCTTACGAACTAGTGCATTGGTTGAGCAAAGCCACAGGTTCGTATCACTCCATTATGATGCCATCATCGTTCTATTTCGATACGACTTCGTCTATCAAATTTGGAGGAATTTTGTATTCAAATTAAAGGTATTAATTGGGACTGTTAACAGTGGCTGTTTGATCTAAAACACCGATATTGATTCATACATGTTTTTATTTTCAATTTTATTGTTATTCTTTCTATTCTTTTTTACCCAGTTATGTCGATTTTATACATCTTTTTCTTCTATCTGGTGTAACGTCCTACACGGACATGTCGGCCTATACATGCTTTTGAGATTTTATTCAGTATCACACAGTCGGATAGGATAGTCAATCCTTGCTATGGGAGACGATCCATTTTAGGTTTGAACTCATGACGGGCACGTTATTGAATCGTACGAGGTGGAGACTATTCCACAAGACCATGGGACGGGTTTTATACATCTAGATGTCATTGTACCATGAAACCAAAAAGTCAACCCTGCCTAGAGAATAACAGGTTAGGCAAAAATCGATTATCGTCCAATTGTATCATCTTGCCGCCACTGCGTGAGATAAACGAGTAAAACTATTAGGCCTCAAATACACGACGCACGTCTCTGACTCTGAATCTGAATAATCGATTTGAAGTATTGTTTAGTTTTCAGATTCAGAGGCTTTTTTCAGATTCCACACATCTTAATGGTAGTGTCAGATTCCTTCGCAGAACATTTTTCAAGTCAATTTGAAAAGCTGACTGTTGAAAACCATTTTTCTTACATCGAAATGTACATTTCTTTTCGTAAATGAACTCTTGTACAATTCAACAAAAAAATGCTCAGTTTTATTTATTTGAGGCTGTATGTTGTGGCTCTCAGACAGTTCTTGAGTGTCTCATTTATAACTGATTGTAGTACTATTTTTGCAGAGAAATCGATTTAATAAATGTGATACACTTATATATCTTGAACACTTTTTGGAACAATAAACTCGCGGTTCAAGAGTCTCCCATTCTTGAACTGTCGTCTAGATTTATCAACATTTCAATTAGGAATGTTTTGGATGTATGTTATTGAAATGTGTGAAGGAAAGAAAACACATCCGCTCATGTTTTAGGGGGAAAATAATAAAATAGAATTTGAAGGATGAATAGATAAAAAGAAAAATATAGCTTATCTGGAATATTTTGTATGATGTATAAATCATATAAACTTTAATATGGTTGAATATTTCTTTGAGTCACTAAAATATGTATATATGTAAATCGTATGAAGAAAGTTGATTCAACTGTTTTAAAGAATTATAACCTTTATTATAAGACAGGACACGGTAGAACAGCACAAAATAATAACAATTGGCGTAATGATTCTTTGGCTATCAACTCGAATAAGCAGATTCATTAGAAGACAACCGAACGACAATTTTTAAGACTTAAACAAAAATTAACTTCTTTCAAATACTGTTTAGAGAGAGAGGGAGAAAAAATACACAGAACACATTGCATCTTTCTATTGGCTATGATTTTTAAATAATGATTTTTATTTTTCCGTATGATTTGAGATTTGCGGGCTGCGCCGAAACGTGCACCAGTGATGTATATGTACAGAAGGATAGGACAGTATTTACAGCATCATTCGACTACAATTACCCGATTCCGAACAAATCTCTCACACCAATACAGACTCGGAAGGCAAGAAAAGACATCTTTTCCAACAAACCCTTGCTCGTCTTGCTTTCGTTGCGAAGGGGCTCGGGTGAATCGGGGTAGTGTCGTGTGGGGGGAAAACGTAGGAAACAAAACGATCCTGGCGCGAATGACGATTAACATTGGCTACGTGTCGATTAGGTTAGGTCGGTACGGCTATGCGCTATTGAGAAACTAATAATTACAATAAACAACCACTATAAACGAACTCACTAAAACTCAACTGAAGCCTCTCTAGTGTGCACACTAATACTAATACACTTGCCGCGGGATGCGCTCCCCGGACACTATCACGAATTGCGTGTGGTTTCTAGCTTCCCTGTCCGCCGAGATCAACAAAAAAGCTATAAACACACATTCACACACACACACACACACACACACTCATACACACGCACGTACATGCACCGATACCGGCTAGGGGTGTTCTTTTAGTGCGAAGGAGATCGAGACGAGCCGGGCGAACCGGACCGTGCTGCAGGCGAATGGTGCGGATGGCCGGGCGGGCCGGGCGGTGCAGGCGAACCAGGATGCTGCGGAATCTGGTACGGTGTGAAGCGGGCGAACGATTTCGGCCGCACTTCCGGCGAAACCGACGGTCCCGATGGAGGCGCTGCCGAAGGGGACGAGGAACTGGAACCACCACCACCACCACCATTGCCGGAGTTGGCGGCGGCGGCAGCAGCGGCGGCAGCGGCAGCAGCGGCAGCCGCAACGCCCTGCATGGCCGGTGTGTGTGCCGGCGGCGGCGCTACGTTGGGCAGGAAGCCGGGTGGCAGCTGGGTCGGCCACTGGCTTTGCCACAGTGGCCCAAAGTTCAGTCCGAAGTTGGGCCGCTGGTGGTAGAGCTGCTGCAGCATCAGCTCGCTGTAGGCGGCCGAAGGGTTGCCCCACAGATGGAGCTGCTGACGAGCCTTCTCCAGCAGGACGGAAGGGTCGTTCGATTGCATCGAGGGTGGACCACCGGCCCCTCCGAGCTGGGCCATTACCTGGTCGGGGAACAGCCGGAGTGGAGATCGGAGATGCTGCTCTAGTAGGAACGATTCCATTGGATCACTGTTGGAGAATAGGAAAGGGGAGAAAAAGGGGGAATGCTATTAATATCCGGAAAATAACAGGGTGACTCCAGGGGGAGAACTTACCGATCGAAGTCATTCAGCCGGGACGAGTCGCGGAAACCCTTGGCGAACGGGTTCGAGTCGATCTTCAGCTTCGTAATGAGCTGGTTCTGGTACGCCGTCACAGCCGTAAAGATCGTCTCGGGAAAGACGAACGTCTTGTGATCGAGCTCCTGCAGCTCGGCCGGGCTGGTCGGTACGGATTGGTTCGGTCCGATGCGCACCAGATGGATGCGGGGCTGGTAGCGGTGCATCGAGTTCAGCACGATCTGGCCCGTCTTGTCCATCTCGTTGTTGGTGAGCTTGATCTTCTCGAACGAGATCACCTGCCGCCGCAGCGCATCGGGCCCGAGCGGTGTGTCCGGATGGGAGTAGAGGCGAGCGGGCGGCGGTGGGTCGGCCTTGCCCGCCACCAGCCAGGCGGAGCGGTGGTACGCGTAACGGTAGCGCCGGTTATCGAGCGGAATGATATCGAGCAGTACGGCGTACCGATCGGCCGCCGTCTGATGGCGCATTGGACCGGAGAACGATACGCGAACGGTTGGGAACATGCGTCTAAAGAAAAGGGGAGGAAAACGATAAAAAACGGGGGAAATTAAAATAAAGTTTAATGACTACTGCCAGTCCCTTTGGCATCAATGTCTGTGATAAAATGTAGAAATGTAATCATTTGTTGCCAATAGCTTACCTTCCCGTCTTGGTGATGATCATTTCCGTGCCGAGCTCGTTGAACTTGTCCCACAGCTCCTTCGTTTCGAGATGGCACTGCACCGGTCGCAGATCGTCCGAATTGCACGAACCAACAATTTTGGGTGCTTTCTGTTTCAGTAGCGAAAATAGAGAAACGACAAACAATCGCAAAGTTAATTCCACGCCCTTGATTCGTGAGTGATCCAACAACTTGTTCGTGCGACATAATTAAGGTTAGAAGGGTTTCCTTACCTGTGCAATCTCGGGCGATAGGCGATCCTCGTCGGATACGCTGGCCGGTGTGGAAGCGGTCCGCGAATGTGTTTCCCGCGGCTGCTCCGTGCTCTCCTCGGAATCGCTACAATCTTCCACGTTGACGTTGATTTCCTCCTCGGCCGCCTCGGACGAACGTTCCGGGGTGCGTGACCGTGGACCTGTACGTGTTTGTGTGGATTAGAACAGGAAGGGGGAAAACACGGGTTAGATCGTTGTGATGTATATATTTGGAAGCGATCGAAAACCGATTAGAACGATCGTAACGGCGAGCAAATCGTGTTGGACGATCTCCTGAACTACGACTTTGGTGAATTGAAATAGAATACCGCGCGATTGGGGCGGTGTAATCGGATCGCATCTAGCATTGGGGTAAAGAGTGGCAGATAGAGCGATATATCTGCCGTTTGGTTTCCTACTTTTATGTGAGCGTGTGTGTATGTTTGGATAGGAACCGTAGATAAACATTGACATAATGATACAAGAGCATTAATTTACAGGAAGGTTTTGGAATTTTGATCCTGTGATTGGCACAAATTGGGAGAGGAATATTGCTTTTCTAAATTTATTTGTACATGTGTCATGACAAATTGATTATCATTCTTTCAATAAAATCTAATAAGGAGAGTTACAACAGTGTTTCGTTGTTTTATACACTCTCTAAACCATGTTTGAAATAATTAATAGTTAGATAATGTTTGCAATGCTTAAACTCAGGATAATATGTCTGACCATGTTGTGATAATGAGCCTAACCATATTTTTTACAGATTATTTCCATTTTACATGAAAGTGAATGCAAAAATGTATTTAAAATGAATTTTATAGAACTACAAAGCGATTTACCAAATAATTTTTATTTTCAAATAATCAATGTTCTTATTTGTTTGTTTCTATAGTTTAGATTTGACTTTTGTAAATTCCCGTAATTACATTTTCATAAAAGAAAAAGCTCAAATTGCCTTTAAATATTATGTTCAAACTGTTATCGTTTTTAACTAATTTAAATAATCTTTTATTAGTTCGTTGTTTGATCAACTGATTTACTTAACAAATATTGGAAAGATGCAAGAGAAATTTTAAATTCCTCTTATGTTGTCTTAGGAAACAGTTGCTTTAGATTCAATTATGATAATGAAGATTCTATAACTCATTTTTTAGTTTAATTGCCCCTTGTCCTTCAAGAATGCCTTTCTAATAACAAGCGGGCTTTTATAATTTAAGAACATATAAAAAATGCTTGAGATTGCTTTAATAAATAAATGTAATGATAAATGTAATGATATGCAAATCATTACAACCTTACGCACCAAAAGCTTTTCTCTGCCACGCGTCCCAACCGCTGACAAAGTACCGACGGCTAGTGCGTATCAATGAGCTTTGAGTTTTATTCTCTACCTTTCGCACTTGTCTTTACAACGGGGCGATAAAACCCACTTGAAAGAACCGAAAGACCATTATTACTTGTTTTCCAAAAGCAACCCAACAAATCGCAGTCATTCCTAATACATTGGGTGTTATTTTTTCCCATTTCTTCAATCCGCAAAAAGGACGCAATAAAACGGTGCTAAGAAGGCAAATAAACTTACGATAATTGCTCTCCTCGAGCCGTGTGTTGGCCGGCGGTGTTGCTGAGCCGCTGTTGCCGCCCGGATTGCTACCAACGATGACATTGTTGTTGTTGTTGTTGTTGTTGTTGTTCCCGTTGGCGTTATTGTTTCCTTGCGCCATGATGGCCGCGATCGAGAAGTTGGTCGCACTTTTGACCGCGGTTAGGGCGGCCGCCGCCTGCACCGCCGCCACCATTGCTGCCGCCTGCGAATGCGGATGCTGTGGATGCAGTGGGTGGTGGTGGTGGGGCGGATGAGGCACGGGCTGCTGCAGCAGATGGGGATGGTGGTGGTGCGGGTTGTGATTGTTGCCGTGGGCCGCCTCCAGAAGCATCCTCCTCCAAGATTCGTTCACGGTGAGCTCGTGCCCGTGCCGCGCAGTTTCGAATAGTTTTGCAATATTTGTTTGCCCTTTGCCCAACAACAATGATTATCAAACTCAGGTAGAAACACTAGCAGGAGTCGGTAGCTTCTTTTAAAATGATTCACTTTACACTTTTTCTTCCTATCATGAGCACAGCGTTTTGGATTTTTCACAATTCACCAAAGCACTGCAGGCTTTTCTTTATTCAACACACGCAAAACTTAAAGCTCATATACAGAGAGCTTTGTGTTCGTTTTTCACTTTACATGTACATAGCTTCGTTGTTGAACCGTTCAAGCTGATCCCTTGCCTTAAGACTGTTTTCGTTTTTCGCGTTCCGATACGTTCGACCGTTTTCCAAGACTGTGACTTCCGAATTGACTCCGTTCCGTCTCCGACCGACGCGAGGGCAACACACAGGAAAATGCAACTACACACTCTCTTGCACACAGACGCACACAAACACACGCAAACAGTGCAAGACGTAGCAAGGAAAGGAAACGGAGCTGGGCAGAAACACACGAAACCCACCGCTCGAGAGGAATGCGCGTACTGAACGGACTGACAACTAGTTTGGAACTAAATTTCATTCATCATCGCCGAACCATCCCAACCGTTGGCTGCTTTGGGTTGAGCAACAACTACACAGACAAGCAGCAACACAAGTACACTGCGACAGAAGGGGAAACACACCATACGAAGCACAAGGGAAAAATAGGGTGCGAAAGAAAAGACCCAAAAGCCAAGCCCTTACACTGCACACCAAAACAAACCGGTTTGGTCGATAGCAGATAGCTCCGCCCACTGAGCGCGCTTGCTTGTCGTTGCAATAGCGCCATAGTGAGCGATGGATGCGAAGGCTCTCACGTGTCGCGCTCACTGTTGATTTTGAGCTGCTCTTCTTTCTCCTCTCACGGTGGGTGAGTGTTTCTTCGCAAGGGTGGTAGCTCTTCAAACCAGTTTTGCTTCCTTTTTTCACTTGCGCTACTCTGACTTCCTTTCGCTTTGCGTGAGCTGTGGCACACCAAAGAAAGGAAGAGGAAACGAGATGGATTTTCGGAGAAGGAACATCTCAGCAAACACAAACACACACACACACACGCACTCACACACTCCCAACAGAAGACAATTTGTGAAAGGACCTTCGCACGCAATGCTGTGGGTTGCTTAAAAAGCAATTTATTTCTCATCCTGTCTCGCGCGCCCCCTCCCCGCGTTTCTCCACGTTTTTCTCGAGCTCGTTTTGGATGTCATTTTGTCGCCCTTTCACCACTGCCCGGTTCCAGTTTGGCGGAGAGATGGACGGGGGTTCTGCAGAGTGCGACATGTGGCGGGGTCGCGAAAGGACTCATTTTCTTCATTAGTTTAACTCGTCAGCTCCGGGTGCGGTGCGGGGCAGTCGACCGGGATGGTGGTGAACGTTATTCACATTTTGAAGTCGTTTGCAGCAGCTTGTCGTTGGTTTTTTTTTTTTGGCGAGTTAGTGTTGGTTTGGATGTTTGTTTTTTTGCTGATCCGTTTGAAAGCCTGGAGCATTTAGAAGGTTTATTTTTCTATTCGCAACCAGCAACTCCGGGAGTTTCCTCTTCACAAGTCTCTGTTCAAGTGCTTGGTGTTTCGTATGAATTTTACACCAAAAACACTCAAAACATCCTTTTTCTTATGCAAAAGTCCTTCAAGTTTGCCTTCATTTGGCAATTCGTCTAGAAAACAGCATCTCCAACTGGACACCCTCCTCAGGTGTACTGTCTCCAGCAGCGCTGAATCTTACGTCGTTTTCTCCTCGGTAAAACCTTGAATCTTGGTTCAATAAAACAAAAACACCGTAAACGGCCGAAAGGCATTTGTTTGGCAACAATTTTCAGCAGGAATCTCGAAAGGATGAACTGACACCCCTCAGGGAGAGAGAGTGAAAGAGTGAGCGAGAGAAGAGAAAAGAAGAACAGCACAGTGAGACGCCAGAGACGACGGTGCGGAACGAATGTGTCGGTGTTTTCCCAAAACGCCGACCGAAAAACACCAAAACACTGCTGATAAGGCAAATATTTACCACACTGTGGTGGCGTGACACCATTCCGATACATTACAATGGTACCCGAACAGCTTTTTTGGGCTGTTTTTATTCTTTTCTGTATCGTGCCGTCTCGTTTCGATCGATATAGTGCTGTGATGGTGTGATAAACCAATTTGGAGAACACGGACAATGGGATCGAATGTTGATTTAATATTAATATTTGTACACGAAAACGCCCTCGGGGCGAGCGCGCCAGACCGGGTCCGGCTGATGAGTGAGTAATGACTTTATCCAAGGAAAAGCTTAACTTGGCCCCGGCAGCAAGTGCGCAAAACGTTGAATTCCTGCCGTGAGCCGCTACTCTCAGAGACAAACAAGTTTCTGCCGTTCGTTCACATCCAATGCGCACAGGAAGCCTGATTGAATATCATCAACACGTCGTCCCTTCGTGCGCAAGAGTAATTCCGTGTGCAAGGACCTTCCAGCGGCTTTAGATTCAGTAATTATCCGCTCACAAAGGTCTGCCTGGTTGACGTGGCAGCTACCGGGCTCGCACGGGCAAAGAGGTGTGAGAAAAATAATGTGCTAAGATGTACCGCACGCACCGCTTTGTTGGTGGTTGCAAAAACAAAAAACAAGTTCCCCAACAAGTTGCTTGCAACACCACACCAACACCAAATTGCAACCATCGACTTCACACCGGTTACATAGTAAGGTTGCAGTGGATGGCGATGACGATGCAGGTGATGTACAAGCAGCAAAAAAAAAAAAAAACCCGTTGTCCCCGTAATTGACTTACTCAATCATGGCGGGAAGAAATTTTTCTAATAAATTACTTATCATTTGCTGCGGAGAGGTACGGATGCTTACCGTTTGAGGCGGACAACGACACTTCCTCTGTTCGTGACAGGCTGTCATTTGATGTTTAATTAGATTTAAAAATAAACACTTTAGAGCGTAATTTATCTACCCAGTTGTGTCATTTGCCGTCCCAGGTGCACTAATCAGTAATTTCTTCAATGAATAATCAATAACTTTTGTAATCATTGCATTTTATACGCAATAGCATAGCCCTTAACTGATGCGTTAGCTGACAATAAAGTAAATAATGTGCTATTGCAGAGCATATTAGATTTGAAAAAAAAATAAATATGACATCGTCTATCGTTTCAGTCATTTATAACAGCAACAGTGCTGCAACCAGTATCAGCTCAAGAAGATTTCTTTAATTCAGATTCAGAAAATTCAGATTTGTAGAGCTCACTGTAGATTGGCACCCAATTATGCACGTTTCGCTAAATATTAAGCTGACGTAGGTATAAAAACATACTAGGATATTTGACTAGATGTTTTACTCTCTATATACTTTTCCAATCTCGGGGTAAATCTGACTCTATATCATGTACTTAACTCATACTTAGGACTCTAGAACGACTCGTACATAATACTTGAATCGAGGAAGCAAAAACTGCATAACTATTGTGATGCAAATCGGAATACAAATGTGGTTTCAGATCGTTTAAATATTATATTTTTCAAATCTTTGCCTTTTCATTTAGACTCATTTAGTCATATTTAGTCTCTCAGCATTAAATCGATATTCAACCCCAATATTATGGTTTATTTCTAATCACATTCTTTAGCATATAGCACAAAGCACATAGCACAAAAATGAAGTAATTCCTTATTTAAAGTGTTGTCTTAAATGTTGTATAATGTTTAATAATTAGCTTCAAATTAAATAGACAGAAAATTTGTTTTTAGTTTAACTTATACAGATATTCAGTAGTTGAAGCGTAATATGCCAAGAGCGTAAAATTTTAGCATAATTACATATATTGATATCGAGCTTCAAATTTACTAAGGCATTAGCATGAGTTTTTTCGATGCATAAAACCTGAAACACTATTTTAAAAACAATGTATGTTAGAAACTAAAAAATAAGCGAACAAACTAAATTTGCACGACATGTTTTACCTTTTACCCTTTTAATATCATTCGTACACGTACAATACATCACCTCGGTTGACAGTCTAGTTTCCAACAATAGCTTACATGAAAAATGATTAATACAATACGTCACACTTATTGTAATTTTACCCAAGGCTTCCAAATGAACAATCTAAGGGAAACATAAAACAATACTTAAATTACAAAACTGCTGAGCAATGGTAAACAATATTGAGCAGCAATTAGTCGAATCCAAATCATTTATATTTATTTTACCATTTCCAAACAACTATTAAAACGAAACACATCTATAGATCATAATCTTAAGATAAGTCGAGTATAAACATGGCATTAATTTACCCATCCTTAAAAACACCTTTTGCAGAAACAGCCAAAACTGGGACACTCATACGGAATTGGTCATCGGAAAGAAAGAAAAAAAACTTAATTGTTAGGGTAACAACAGTGATCTTCCTATGAGAAAACTATCTATGAGAAACCAAATGGGAAAGAAATCGATTGGCCCAACGATCGGAAAATGGGAGGTGACGGTGAAAAAACTACAAAACAAAAAAAGGGAAATCCTAGAGCAAACGAAAGCTTCGCTCCGATCTTGATCTCGGTAATCTTCGATCTCGGAAATTATTGGCTTCTGGTGGGAAGGTACGGGAATCCGAGAGGATCAAACTGAACGTGCAGTAAACACCGATCCGAGCGGCAAGTGTGTTAGGGCCTAATTTCTTTTTAATAATCTCGCTGCCCAATCTCGCTGCCGGGAATGTTTCGCGATACCGATCGATGGAGGAAAATTATAAACGGATCAAATCTAATCGAACCACGGGCAAGTGAGTTGCGAAAAGGGCCTGGATTGGTTTGTGTCTGTGCCGTGCGTTTTGGCTTCTGGGTCAGTGTTGCAGCTTGATGGTTGAGGCAAGCGAAAAGATTTTGCACCCGGAAGGATCTGCGCTGCTCCAGGCGAACGGAGGGGCGGTTAATTTCACACGATCATAAATCGATGCCGATGTGCTGCTTTGGCTTCAAACCGCTGGTCCCGATGAATGAACGGCACTGGGTCCACGCGCATCACAGTGTCTTAGCGAATGGAATATTTGGGGAAACCGGTGTGAAACCTGTCAGTAGGGATGCACTTTTCATCAAAAACCCATCCCGCACTGGTTGACCCGTTGGATTGGAGGGAAGACGAAGCCGTACGGCGATCACGCGTACGGCGAAGAAACGTAGAGCACGAAAGGGAAGCGAGGAAAGCATTCGCTGCCCTGTAATTAGCGAGCCGCCGATCGATCGGTTCGATGAAGCGCTGCCTTTTTTGCCGTCCACTTGCAAGACGCTTACCGAAGATCGCCCCTTTAGCGTTCTCACCTTTTACCCTCGCAGCCTGTTGGACTTTGTTTCGGTACGCTTGTCCGTTCCTCTCTGTTATGGTTTCCCTACTGCTGCTGATGCTTTGGGCACTCTTCGGAAGCAACCGAAAATACCCAAAGGAACGAAAGTTTCGGTCGCCCATTCCGTTCTCGCCGGATCGTTATGTTCTTCGTGCCGCCTGTATGGAAAGGGTACGCTCTGTGTCGGCAGATTAGAGATCGACGAAAATCAAAAGCGGGGAGGATATTTTCACACCTCCTCACACCGGGCGGCGGCGAGAAGCAAATTAATGTCTTCCAGCGTGCTGGCTGACATAATGAAAAGCGCTGATCGGCGGTGAGTTTTTGTGGTGGTTTTGCAAATTCTTACCACGGGTAAGATCGCGAGAAGCAAGCGGTGGGCAGTGAAGATAAGGTGCAAAAAATAGAGGTGTATTGTGGATCATCTCTTTGGATTGTGTTTGCCTTTTTTCAATATTTACTAGATCATCACTGATGAGGCTAAGGAATAATTTCTCTGGATACATAATATTGGCATTGTATTACACTTTAAACTCAGTAAGCTTAATCAAGAAGCCAACCAATAGCTAAATATACTGCGAAGAACTCTGCAGCAGCAAATGACATCACCTTTACGCCACATCTCTCACACCATTGTTCTCGTCCCAGCGACACCAGAATTGATCGTTGATGACCGCGATGAGGCGCAAGCTCTTCGAGGCGCTGCCACGATTAAATCCGCAGCAACAGCACCATCCCCAACAGCAGCAGCAGCAGCAGCAGCAAAACACCATTTATCACCCAGACGACGCAGTGACGGGGGAACGTCTGCAGGTCCGTCGTCTTGAGCGTCGGCAGCGTCTTGCATGGCGTGGATGCCAACGATACGAGTCCAACTAGAGATAAGGACCGCACCTTGGACAAAGCGGATAGACGGACGATCGCTATCCTGCCAGCGACAACACGGCACGGCACACGGGAATGGAACGGAACGGACTGTGAGCTTATCTGGGAAACATTTGTTTACAACCGCATTGACAACGATTACGGCTACCGGTTTCGCTCAAGAAAGTCCGCCAACCGGTGGGAACGGTACAGCGCCAGAGGAGTGGAGTGAAGTGGACACATTCGTCTCTTGCACCGACCCGTTGATCAAAGCCAACATTAATCTTGCGGGCCCGTTCCTGGATTGCTTGCCCCTCGCTCGCGTTTTGCCGAGTCACCGCACGATCGGTGCCGGTGCTGGTCAACTCGTTGGTGGTGGTGGTGCTCCGATGCGACTGGAGGGTTGAAAACCTTCTTCTGCGCTCGTTTGCACCACCAGCAGACCATTAATATCGGGGCGCGAATTGAGCAATGGGTTTGGTTAGGTCGACGGTGAATAGAACCATAAAGTGCATACGATCGTTTTGGCGGATGCGTATGCGGGAAAGGGGCATTTCAGGTGACACGTTGCAAACTTAGCTCGGTGCTCCATTGACACACTTGCCTTACCTGCTTGAAAATGAATAGCTAATGAGTATGAAATATGGCTTGATACGCAGAAATAGAATCATCAGAATGAAGCTGAATTCATTTTTAGTGTTGTAATTTCAGGTCTCAAGTTACAAAAAAATGTTGGTGTATTTTGAGCGTTTTATTTTTGTTTATTGCTGACTTCATCAACATAATTTAAACGAACTTAATATTCAATGGAACTAAAAAATCATTAAAAACTAAGATCTAGATAAAAACTCTGATACTTTTATTTAATAATCCTTGTTCTTAATGATTTGCTTTGCGATAAAATTGAAACTTTGATGTTCGATGAAGATGATTTAACTGGTCTTCAAATCAATTATTGACACACCTTGTGGTCTAAATGACGCTTATTCAGATTTGCACCATGCAAGCGGATTTAATGACATAAATAATAGAGAATAGATTCTTAAGAATATGAATTTAAAAAATGAAAATAATATAAGTACATTTTAACAATCTTAGTTATTTCATATAAAATTTGTATGGTTTTGATAGTTCTGACATCCTATTTTCGTCATTTGTACCTTTATGAACTATTTGGTCTATTGTACAAGAGAACAAGAAGGTAATGAAGACATCAAGAAGATATTTATAGGTTACTAGTTCAACGAGCAAGACAGATTTCGGTAACCGTTCGCTCTGTTTCATTAAAATCCCTAAGAAGAACGACTTTTTTATATTGTTTGCTACCTTTTTCACACGATAGTATACAACGAGGCAATAACGATCAATAAATTTCTGTGCGCATGTACAGCGATGTTTTCAACATTTAAAAAAATTAAAAGCACATAATTTAATTTGTGCCCGTCTCTTATCGGCCCTTAGTCATCAATGTCTTTTATGTCCCTTCTGAACTTCTCCTTTAAACTCATCCTTCAAACGCATTGACTTCTTCATATTTACATCATCGAACGTCATCCCGTGACGAATGCGTAGTTCACATGTCGATAAGCTTCGGTTCGCGATGCTTCGCGCTCGGACTTCGGGTTCCTGTCAGGCAAAATGTCCTTACCACCGGGCCTAACCCCACCCACCGACATCAAAGCAAAGTGCACCGCCACCGCCAAAGGGCTACCAGGTTGGGCCGAGGCTGCCCAGTTGCTGCCCCGTGCTGAAAGATGCAATGCCCGGTGCACACATCCACCCCGGGTGCGCGAGCGTGTACACTCGAATGCACATAATTAACGCATAATTTGAATAAATTGTGAACATAAAAATGTCGATCCTTGATTACCCTTCATTACACGCTATAAAATCGAGCGCCTTATCGCGGTGCGCAAATCGCTCCAAATCGGAACGTCGATGCGCAATGCGCTTTCGTGTCGTTGTTGGGAGTCGCTGTGTAAGTGTATGTGCGCATTTCCTTCCCCCCATTCCATTGGAGTGGAGCTGGTGAGTTGAGGTCGTTCGTGCCGTGCTGCCGTTTCTTATTAAAATCAGCCCATCGGCAGCATTAGGCCCTTATCGGAGGGCCGTTTTTCCGCTTGCACATTAAAAAACACACACCTTTTTGATGTTATTTGCTGCACTGTGGTGTTGCTTCTCCTGATGCATGCCTTCACCCCACCACGGACAGGAAGAAGTTTTGCATGAAAGAGTGGAGCTACTTTTTTTGAATGGAAAGGAATCACCCTACCGAGTTGAAGGTGAGTGCTAGTGAATTTTAATTGTGTTCTCATTAATGCGCTGCTCTAGGGCAGGATGTGTTGCCGTGTCGATACCATGCACCTTTCTTAATACATTTAATTACGTGGTTTTGTCCTTCCCTCGGATGGGATGATAAATGTATGGCATTCACTCGGTTAAGCCCGAGCTGATTTGAAATGTATCCGACACTTCTCATGCATCTCAGTGAGCCCAAGCATTGCCTTCACACCTTCAGAGTTTGGTCTCTCAAAAAGCATAGATCAAGCAGCTCGGAATGGATCCACGCGGAGTGGACGATGAAAGGCCGAGATAATGTTGGAACAAAGGTGCAGAAAGGAGCAAAAGAAGCGCCTTCGATAGAAAAACGATTAGCCTGCGCCAAGAAACCAAGGGATCTGCACCGAGGTCTGTGAGCTTTCTGCCCTCGCCGGTCGCTCGCGATGTCCTCGGAGGATGGGACGGTCCTCTCCACGGCAGACCCCGGGAATGGGGTAATGTAATTAAGTTAACATCTCAACATATCATAAATCATCGCTCGCTGCCGCGTCCCACCGACAGACTGACAGCAACGTACGGAGAGCGAGCGAGCGAGCGAGGAGGGGGGTTTGCCCCGCGTCTGAGCGCCCAGTGCAATGTCGGCGCGGGTTTTTTGAATTAGCGTTTGAAAAGCGGAGGACAGGTTAAATTAACACCATCCGCGTGATGGGCGCCAGCGTTCGGTTTCTTTCGGGCTAAATCTGTCCCACTACGGCTACGGTTCATCTTCCCGTGCTCCCACCTTCCCGCGTGTGTGTGCCTTCCTTTTAGCGTGAAAGGGCTGCCTGGCCGGTGCGGCAAATCGCCCAGCTAGTGTAGTGAGACATGAGCGAAGGCTTTCTACACGTTGTACAGCGGGGAAGCTGTATGGGGACGAGCGCGCAGGCTTTAAGACGTCGTAGTTCAAGCCACAATCATTAGGAAGCGTGGTTTTGATCTGTATTTTTTCTCGACTTTCCTGGACGATTTTTTTCCTCTCTCGCTATCGTTTGTGGATGCGTAATCGTCTTGATGGTGGAATATAAAGAGAAGTGTTAGAAGGAACAGGAAACCACGGTAACGAGCAAGTAATTGAGCGCCATCTGCTATGGTTTTGGGCTGAATGGGGAAGATTTATCGGTGAATTTGAAGCCGCAAAAAGTATTTTCAATTTCTTGAGTTTCTCTGACGCACTCATAAGGATATCTTTTAAATAAACTTGACGGGTGTCTAATATCGTTATACTTCATTCCTAAATGTACATTAGTTTCTAGGTGTACACTCAAATATCCTTCTCATTTGGCTGTTGTGTCATCAACTGTGTCCATGTTGTGTCATCAACTGTGGCGAGAATTTCGTGCTTTTTGGATGGATTTTCTTAGAGATAAAGATATTCTTTTCATTCCAAATTTTCCAAAGCAACCCTATACATTCCTTACAATGCAAAATTCAAAACATCAAATGAATCTGATGTATCCATGTGCTGTTCAAGAACTAGAAATGTACTACTATTTATGAGCTACGAATTATATTTGAGTACAAACTGTTTTAGTATCCTATTTCAATTATAAAAAGGGAAACATTCGGCATGAATGCTCTTACATTATTTGAATTTGAATGCAAGTCAAGCCCTATGAATGTAACTATTTGACTCTATGAAAATGAATTTAAATGTCAAAGTTTCCGATCAATACCAATGCACAAATTACGTGCAACAACCTGCTACAGTATTTACTAGGTGTCGAACCGTTCGCCAAAAATGGCCCGTACGCCACACTTTTTAATTGAAAGTAAATAAAACCATAATTGATCAGATTGCAATTCCCAGCCCATGGGGCCAGTATCGTGTTCTCATTAACAATTTAATTGAAAATGTAAAATTGAAATCAACGTTCAATTCCCCCCTGGGACGGAGGTCAGTGGGCGACTGAAAAGGGCGTGTGGCACCGAATTCTTTTTTGCCTTTTTGTGCGACACTGCATATGGCTGCATTTTGTCCTTTCATTTCGTAGGCCTATTTTAAATACCCACCGTTTGGAGGCTTTTTTTTTGTTGGGTTCGCTATTCGATTTCGATCGCTAATGATATTGGCGTTTGTAGGCTGCAGAGCCACTGCATTTAAAGTAACAGCGAAGTTCAAACACGGCCAAGCCAACAGACTGATCAAACGAGCGGGTAGCACCAATTGGGAACAACAGGGAACTTCTGAGTCACTTCACACCGGTGCACACCATCCGGTGAATCCACGGCAAAAAGTGAGCCTCGGGTAATGATGGTTTTATAATTATTTTCGCTACCATCTTTTTGACGCTTAAAAGGCTCGACGAACCCGCACGAACGTCGATACTTCCCCAAAGGTTGGGCTGGGTTTGCGGGTAGTGGGTAGTAGAATTTCACTTCCCAACTCGTGACTGTTCCCGGTACGACAGTTATCAGATGCTAGGGACGATAATTCACCCCTAACGAAATTGGACGTGGATCGTGGGTGCAGAAATTCGCGGCCTTCGTGGCAGGTTGCCAGTGCTGGTTGCGTTTTCGCCAGTGTGCATCGGCGATAGTGCAGCGGCAAATGGGAGATGGCATTTTAATGAGTTTCATTATTATTCCCGGTGGTTACCTTTTCACAGTCAATTTTGCCGTCTGTGGGTGCAGAAGGACCGGAATGGTACCGTATTGTAAATGGCCTTGTTATGGATTTATACATATCGATGAATTATGCACAGGCCAAACATGAATATGGAATGCATTTTTTTATGCTGAATAGGAAAAAATACTGAATGAAACTGTTTTACAATATTTTAAATCACAAAACATTTAGAAACTACAATCTGCTGTAACTGCTACACAGTTAGTAACAATTAAAGTTAGTGTACATGTTAAAAAATATTTTTAAATTAATATTTCCATAAAAAACAATCCGTCAAAGCTACAAATTTGAGTTTGAGTTTGAGAAACCTGCAGTTTCGTAAAGCGTTGTGGAGGGACAGGTGAACGCGGTCGTCGAAAAGCAACAATGAAAATTGAAAAGCTTTTGATGGTTCTTGACCAACCCCTTTTCTCAAGAGAACACTACGAAAAAAAAAGTTATTTGGCGATCGATGAAACAGCATGAAATGCGATCGCGGCCTGTTGTTGGTATCCTTTCCCGCGGGACGGTTGTAAAGAGATGCCGACAAGCACGCGCAGACGGTGGTGCAGGTGCAGTTTTTGATGTTTTGTTTTTCGTTCTAACGCTGCGTTCATTAGTGGTCATATCTTTGAGGCTATAATGTTTCTAGTTTGAAGCTAAATTTTTATAGAAAAAGAGGCATGAGCTTAATAATTCTAGCACTTTAGCTGATATAAGAGCGTGAAGAAGAATGAATAAATAAATAAAAACATAAAAATCAATTACCGTATCACTCAATGGTACAAATAACCTGAAGTTGGTGAGATCTTATTGGAATTTAGCTTACAAATTCTTGATTAAATTGATTAGCCTATTAAATACATATGAATAAGACTTGAATCAAAGTATTTGCGTTTTCGAGCTAATAATCCTATCAGTTTCATTTGATGCCTTCTGAATATATGTGCAAAATATACTCCCTCTTGCCTGAAGTAAGTAACGCACCAGTAACATTCCATACTGTGCCCATCTCCCTTTTCCGCGAAAGATTTTCCCGCAAAATGAATAGATAAAAAGCACGTGTGTTTGGTTGTTGTTGTTTTCTTTTTTTGCACAATAAATTTTCAATCACAACAATTACTGACACATCCAAGCGAACGTGCGACTGCATATCACCACGTCAAAGGATACCGACAGGCTTTGTCGGCCTGTGGGCCACGCCCTTATCAAAGCCCGGTAAAGGATTCCCGAAACCGGTTCCGTTTAAAAAGCTGCTTTCGGGCACCTTGTTTTCGCGCGGCTGAACAACAAAAAAAGAAGCATTTTTCTCTTTCTAAAATGCTGCAACTGCAACAAGTGGGAGAAAAGGGAGAATGATTTCGCTAGAAGTAAAGCTACCTTGCTTCTTCTGTAACACCACGACCCGGTACCATATTTCTTCGATCGACACCTCCAAGACACTCGGCCGAAAGGGCCTGGAAACCTGGACCTGGCGAACGTGGAAGATGGGAGGCAATGATCAATTTGCAATTTTTCTCTCTTTTTCGTGGTACGGGCTGCGGCCAGATCATCTCCCAGCGCAGCGCACCCGAAATAAAGGGGTGGCTGCTGGCGATCGGGCGCTGGAGAGAAAAGCTGAACAAAAGGAAGCGACGAACGCTTTCATTCGACGGTGATCGGAGGAAAGGGGGAAGGAGAGAGGCAAAAAACAAGATCAACAACGAAAAAAAAGCTCACGATCACGCGCGTTCACCTCTTTGCGCGCGGCTCGCGCGCCTTTGTACAGGTCGGTCGGCGGCAAGAGAACAAAGAGAAAACACATCCCGATCGCGTCGCAGAACCTCAACCAATGATTGGCTAATGATATCGAACGGATCATTATTTATGCCTTTTGTTGCGCAAGCCTCGCGCACATGCACGCACATGTACACAATACACAGGCTCGGTACGGCTGGGCGCTCGCGCGATCGCTCCCTGCGCGCGATCGTCCTTGCGTCTCCGCTGGCGCGTTTTCTCACGCGTTCTCACAACTTCACACATAATCGGTGCGGACGGTGCTGGTTGATGGGAGCATATAGAGGGAAAGGAGGGCAAATCTGTACCGTTTTTCCAACGCCCAAACGCCCCGATACACGACCACTGACAACCGCGGTGCCCCGTGCGAGCGGGTGTAATGTTTCGGAATCGAAGCATAATTAATAGTTTTAGGCTCTCCGATTAGGGCAAAACGGTTGCGCCCCATGCGTATGCGTTTCTGGTGCGGATGGACCGTCCACGAGCGAAGGCAGGGCGCTAAGGGGAGGGGGCCAACAGGGAGAAAAGAAAACAAAAACACAGCCTATTAGCGGGCTTGATTATAGGCCGGCGTTTGTGGTTTTGCCTTAACACCTTACCGAAATAAGGGAGGATAAATCGGGCCTTCCTTGTAGGAACCGCTCGAGCCTGCCTTGTGGCTTCGATGTTTGTATCCTGATGCACTCTTCAATCAAAGAGAGAAAGAGAAGGCGAGGGTGGAGTGGAGAGGGTTGGGGTTTCAAACCCGATCAATAAAGGATCAACGATTTTCTAAACCAATGTTCTTCATTCTACACCAGGGGAATCCTTCTGATCTTCTCGGGCAACACATTTGCCTGCGGTTAGGTGCGTCGGTCTCGTTTCTCGAGTGACAACAGTTGCAGGTTAGCTGCAGCGTCCCAAGATCGAACCGTTCCCATGGTTGCTAAGGATTGTGAAAGGTGGTAATGCTACCACAAAACCGCACAAAGGTAGAACGACGGCTTTCCAACGCCTCGTGCTATTAATGATGATAATTTTCCCGTCTCACCGGAAGCGGATGCATAATGAGGCGTTCAGTTAAGCTGGTGCAAAGAGAGATAAAATATGTAAGACTTTTGTTCCATATTTTGTGAAATAATGGTTCAATCGTGTTTTGAAATGCACACTCTAGTTGTGAACAAACAAACGAGTGTTTTGCATATTATGTATCTTATGTAAGTTGTTTTATTTTATAATCTCTTGATAGGCATTCAAAATATTGCTTCTCCATGCATTCCTAATCTTCAATAAAGTAGCGAGTTGTGATGAGTTTGATCGGAATTGCTAAGCTGTTTTATTTGCTTTTCCCACTATACTGCGATGTTATTCTTATTGTATTGGCTAATATACCTAATATATTGAAAACCAATACAGTATTGACTACACTGTGCATGGTTTTTCTATGTTTATAAGATATTGGTCTGATTTTTGTTTGCTTCAGCATAGTCCTAGAGTGTGTTTTTTGTTTTGATGTATTAAGATAGTATTCCTATTCACGGTTGTTGAGGAAACAGTGGCGGATGTACACGAATTAAGGGCCAAAGCGTTCACACGAATGAAAACTTTTCTGAAGTGTCGAGCTGGAAGTTCTTAGCTGGAGAAGAACTAAATTTTCTTGTGAGCCAACAGATATCAGACTCTTTTAATATGTTCAGCAAGATTTAGAGCACTTTCAGAAAGAGAAGACATAATCCAACAAAAAAAATATTATCAATTTTCTGGAACCTAAAGTACCCAACTAGCTAGTTCCTACCAAGGTCCTTGGTGTATGCCAAAGGGCTGAACATGTTAATGCAGTCTGTTTCAGACTGTTGAATTGTCAGCTCTGTTCATGGTAGAACTCAGAACAAATGAAAATCGAACCATGTGCCAAGATCGGGGCAAACAAATTCGTCCGTTTTCCTAACATTTCATGAAAGTAGAACATTCATAATGTTTGATGACCAAAAAATAAAAAAAATAGATGGGTTTTGCTAATCTAACCAGCTTTGATTTAATGATGTTTGACGCTGGATGGTTAAAACCATGTGAACAGTCTACATAAAACCACACGCCGAACTGGACGATCTGTTTTTAGTCGGAAAAAATGTAAACAAACACCGATTTTTTGCAGATTAGCTTAACAAGGATTATTTTTTTGTTGATGAAACATAAGCATGTCAAGAGTGACAGAGTGAAATTTCAGCTTTTTGGCTAGAAATAGATAATGGCGATAATTAGCCTTTTTACAGACTTTCAATATCATAGTCCATTTTGATGCATAAATTCATCATATCAATAATTTTTACTAATTTATTACCGTGTAACATATAGATGAAAAGGGCATCAAGGGAGTTTGATTGTGAAAAAGATGTAGTTGCAACATTAAACTACTTTGTTACGCAATAATCAACCCCCAACATGAGCTTAATCGCGCCCTCTCACTGTTTCTCTCAGTACCATTTAGCGCCTCGATCAGCCAGAACGAACGTTTAGCAAATAAATGACCTATGGTTAACAATCGATAAACGCATTCGGCAGTGCTCCCCTTGTTGCAAACGAATCACTCATTGCTTCCATGCCCATTCTATGTTTGCGATACTTCCCTCCTCTGTTTGAAAAAACAAAGCGAAAAAAAGAAAACAAATACGTATATATTACTTATTCCCATCATATGTCCTTCCATCGGGGTGAAGCTTGTTCGCATTATCATCCACGTTCGCGAAAAGTGTGCGCTTCACCAGCACAGCAGCAGCTGTGACTAATGATGATTGAAATCATTTTACTGAATTTGTTTGCGTTGTTTGTTGTGCGCCCCAGCACTGCCGATCCACCAATATGCTGCCGGGCTCGGACGCGCTCGGTCGCGTATGTGTGTACTTGCTGTGCACTAATATTTCACTAGCCGAGTATGTTTCCTGCTCCACCCTTGCTAGCCCCCCCCCCCCCGCTCACAAACTGTCCCATTCGAACGGTCGTCGGTACGTCCATTTTGAAACACACTCCTACTAATGTGAACCGAAATCGACTCGAAACGACACTGTTCTCCGGGGCGCAATGGAACGGAGTAGCGGCCGGCAGTCGGCGCTGTACCAAAGTGCCGGTGGTACAATTTATTGTCACATAAATGCAATCGGAAAGGAATATGAAAAACAATAAATAAAACGATGTGCCAGGGTTAAAATATTCAAATCCATCCATCTTTCACGTTGCCGCCCGGGCTGGAAAATCGCAGCTGCTTTATGCGGGCGTTTATCTTTCGTTGATTCAATTTGAGACACAACTTTTCGTGCATGCCCCGTACATCGAGGAAGCTGGCGAAGGGGTTGCCGGAGCAGAACGATTGATTGAGGGAGTGTTTTTTTCGTCTTTTATTTCGAACGGAAAGAAGCAACCAGCCTGGAGGACACACTGTGGGAGCGTTTTGAGGGTGCTTTTCATCATTTCTGCCCGTACCCGCAAATCGTATTCCAATTGCCAGAACGGGTCCCGCGGAATCCCGATACAATCGATCGAGATTCGGAGCACCGAGGACGGATGAGGTCGAACAAATGAGAGTCATTATTTTCCGACAACAACATTTTCGACAGGCTCGGGGTGGGATTTATTTCTCGCCACTTTCAGCTCAAACGCCCGTGGCAATGCGAATGCACAAATGCTCTGCGATGGAGAAGTCATAATAGCGAGACAGGCCTGTGCCATTACAGGATGAAAGGGTAGAATCGGTCGAAAGAATTACAGTGACGCAAACTCGAAGCTTTGAGTGATCACATTGAAAAGGAGGCATGCGAAGAATTTCGCTATAATGATTAGAAGCATGCTGACAAAAAGGAAACTAACGGTTCAGTCAAAGGAAAGCACGGCTGTTTGAAGATGTCAATTTACACATGTAAGCGTTAATGGAGACGCCTGGCTAGCGTTTTGCAATAGGATTAATGAGAATCGAATTGAAAACTTTATATTATCATAAGTAAATCAGATTACAGTTAATAGATTGATCATTGATCCATTTGTTTGATAAAATAAAATGGTAAAATAGTTTTGAATAAATACAAAATATGTTTCAAGATGCTCAAATAAAGTCTGTTGAGTTTGGCTTTTAAACTATCCATTTCCCTCGAATGTATTAACCATTCTGCAATCTGTTGTTCACTGTTGGCTCAAAGTGGCTTGTTCCGGTAATATCCAAAACGACACTAATCCTTCCCAAAAATTTCCACTTTTTACCCGTCATGCAGGAAACGCAGTGCCACAGAGAGACGAAACGTTCGTTACGTTCGTAACGACCACGGCTAACAAATGATTATTGGTTTTACTTAACGATTTGGTGATAAAATGTCGAATAAATTGCCGAATGTCTGCCAACTTCGCCAGACCGGTCACGACGCAGAACAATGCGGTGCGTTCCGTTTGGGTCATTTCAGTAGACTTTCGACCGCACGTACTCTCTTTTTTATGAAGCCAACCACACTGTACGAGACGATGTACCTGCTGCTTATGCAAACGGTGGCTCTCCAACGGTCCAGCCCGTTCCGAACGTACACAGACCAACAAGAAGAGGAGTTCGCTCGAATCCGCTGACGTATGGAACGATTATCGTGGCCAGCGGTGTCAGTGCCAACGATATGGTGTGAAGAAGTTCGTTTTGCGACTAATGATCATCGCTTTCCTCGAGCGCACACGCACATAGCGTTCGTTTTCGGCGAAGGGTTTCGATGCCAAGCATTCGGCCGTTGTTGCATCCGATGCAGTTTTTTGGGTTGCAATGTATTGTTTGAATAAATCTTTCGTATCTACGAGAGGAAGCGTAGGCATAGCGGCGTAGTACGTGCTCAGTGTTTTGTAATTGTTTTGCGTGCAGTTGCTAGCCGATGTGTAAAACTCGCTAGAGAATAATAAACAATATCCCAGTGTGATTTGGTGGAAAATTTATAATGACACAGTACAGTGAAAGAGCTGCTTAATGGATTATTTTCCATTATGTTGTTTATAGAAGCACTAAACTGATAATTGTATTTATGTAGAATAAAAGATAATTGTATTTATTCGTGTATTTGAAAAATTCAAAGTCAATAAACAGGTAAAAATTATTTCATTAATCAACATATTGGATTAGATGAATCAATGGATCAACGTACTTGATCAATGGCTCGATGGAAATAATTACTAAATACGAAGCGTTTTTAAATTTCATGCAATGTCTTCCTGAAAAATTGATTTGAATTTAATTGATTGAATTTATTTGATGAATATAAATTGAATTGATAAATGATCATTGACTTTCCTTAAGATATGTTGTTATTTAAGTTTCAACCATAAGCTAATCTTTAAATACATATAAATACTACTTGGTTTATGTAAGTTAGCCTAACTCAGTTATGTCATCACAACAACAAAAGTCACCAAAACGTTTGAATATGTATAAAACACATAAAAAGAACCAACTAATGGAACAAACACAGCGCGGCTTACACAAAAGGAATGTTTATTTAGCATCTTGTCTCCCTTATTTTGCTACCCTGGTCAATCTGCCATACCCACAACCAGTTTTTATTTATTAGATTGTTTACAATTCATACGTCACACGTCTACACACAAAGACAATCCATAAAGAATCATTTATGGTAGGTAGGTATTCCCTCAGATCTAAGAACAGGTTTTAGCACGTATCACACTGAATGTCTCATCCAGAACTTCAACAGCTTGTGCTGTTGTATCAGTTCTTTAGCAGTCCCTTGGCCGCGAAGGTTGCAATGATGTGGCGCTCTGTGCTTATGCTTAGCTTAGTTTGTTTCATGTTTGGTAGCGTCAATGGTCTTGGCGGAAAACGACTAATGTGCTACTTTTCAAGTGATTCCCCAAAAACAAAGGGCTACGGACGGTACACGGCAAACGAGATCCCATTGGAGTTGTGCAGTGATGTGATCTATCGTGGCATTTCGTTTCCAGAATGGAGGAGAGGATCATATTTCTTTGATGTGCGTGCGACCCCACGTGTACTGGAATCTCAAAATGATGTCTTAATGAGTGTAGTATTTACTTCCAGAACGCAGAAATACAGCAGCTAGGTGGATTTATGTACACCGTCAAAGCGAGATCGGCAGCAGTGCGTAGTTTTGTTACGGTGCTGGAAAGAGGCAAAGAAGCACTGTCCTACTCGATCATGGCCGAAATACCCGAACGGCGGCGTGCCTTTGTAAAGGCCATTCTGGAGCTGCTGGAGCAGTACGGGTTGAGTGGAGTCGAGATTGCTTGGGAGTGGCCCGGAACAATGGTTAAATTTGGAGGCATCTCCAGCGATCGTGAGTCACTGATATCGCTGCTGACGGACGTACGAGCGGGTCTGAAGAGTAGGAACAAGGAGCTGCTCTTCTTTGGTGCTGTGTATCCGAAAGTACTGAGGGAATCCTACCGCGTCACCAGCATCTGTCAGCTGGTAGACTACGTGACGCTGTTCACCTTTGATATGCGGCCCCACACAAACAATGTGGCCGATGTGCATGCCCCGATGCGCAATAGGTCTTTTGAGACGGAATCAAACCGCGCGAGAACGAATGTGGTAAGGATAAGGCACGGCACTCACTGATTCGTTAGTTGTCTGAGCTAAATTTTGTTCAAATGAACAAACACAGGTTGATGGTGTCGAGACGTGGATCGATTTTGGATGTCCACCGAAAAAGCTAATCCTAGGAATTGGACTGTTTGGGCAGGCGTACACCCTAGCCAATCCGGCATCATACAACGTAGGTGCTCCAACCGTTGGGCCAGGTGCGGAAGGACAATATTACTACGAAGGTTACTATCCTTATTATGAGGTAAGGACATATTTTTAACAATATTTTAAACATCCAAAATGTACTCAAACTCACCAAGAAACAACCATCTCTTTCTTCACAGTTATGTATACTTATCCGAAGCGGTTGGAGCTTATTCTATGATCCAATAGGACAGATGCCATTTGCCGTTCGTGGTAATCAGTGGATGAGCTACGAAGATACGACTTCCATTGGAGTGAAAATGAACTTCGTGCAGGAAAAGCGACTTGGAGGAGTGATACTACAGTACGTGGATTACGATGACTTCTGGGGCTTCTGTGGCACGAGGAATCCTCTCACCACCTTCATCTATCAACGTTTGCAGCAGATTCCTTCCGACATTGGATTTGCGATCGAGTGGAATAAGAAGTAAAGCTCGAACTGGTGTAAAAATATTCCAGTAAATTATGCACAACAATAAGTCATTGAATATTTTATTCCCAATAGCGATAAGATTATCTATCACGATGATAAAACTATATCTTTTGTATTCTTGTGTATAAAATCACACAAAATCTACCTCTATTTCTCATGCTTATCCCAAGGTGATATATTCAAGAAAACAAAATCATTCACCCTGCTCCGAAAAGGCAACGGCATATTTAGCACTGCCATAAAGATGGGATTTATTTTTCGCATCGCTTTGTTCGTCTGTGCACACAACGTTGATCATCAACCATCAAGCTCGGTTTGGTGTCGCTTGCTCAATCACGTCGCTTCGTACAGCTTATTCCTTATTTTGAAAAATATCCCCCAAAAACCCTCCAAAACCCGCTTGATCGCACCCCGTGGTCCCGTCGTCATGGTGGTAAGCTAAAACTTTATGAATGAAACCTCCCGGCATGTCAACGATGGTTAAGACGCGCAGTCGGCCAAAGCGGACAACCTAATCGGCAAACAGAACGGCCGTTTTCCGAACGGTCACTTCGCTTCAGAAGCACCCTGAAGAGTTTATGGGAGCCTCCAGAAATGAATCTTTCATGCAAAGGTTGCTATCGTTATGTGTGTGTGTGTTACTGGGAGTGCCCTATAGAAAACCCACTCGTCACGCTGCGGGACACACCAACGCCCACTTCCGGTTACGCTAATCTCATTATCGAGTCTGTACTGTGTGTGCCTGCCTGCTCGCTCGCGAGTGGAGAGGTGACAAAAATGATAATCCTGTCGCTCGATGCCACTCGATGAACATGATGCTTAAGTAAACGATCGATGGAGATGATGTTTTTTTTTTTTTTTGTTACAACTTCCAACAGCCTGCTGAAGTGTACGAAAGCTTCGCTTCTTTCCCCAGCTATCACACACACACAGCCTCAAACTGAGCACTTGTCGAAGTGTGAATTTCCTTTCACCATCCTTGGTGCTGTTGGACGTGGTCGGCTAAGGCAGCTTACGAAAATTTAGTTATTTTCAAAAATGACCCATTTGAAGGCAAGATCGAGAGAAAAAAAGGCGTACGAGCGAGTAAGGCAGATCGGTGAGTGGGGAACCGTTTTGTCGATGATAATGTTAATGGCATTAAAAATGATAGCTTCGGCAGTGGACAACCCACTCAGAAAACGGGGATACACACCTTCTTGCCCAACCGTCCGTAGTGCGTGGTGCTCGAAGCTTCACCGGTTTGTTTGTTGTAGTGATATTATTTATGAATGGATTAAAATATCCGACTAGAAAACGATCTCGACGACTGTTTCGGGAGGGTGATCGAGAAATTTAAATAATCCCAACCCCGCTCTACCGCTCTACATCGTTGGAGCGGCCTCATTAACCCTCTCTTTCACTCTTCCCCGGGGGTGGAAAAAAAGCGTGGTGCAAGGAAGGATAACAAAAAGGCGATCGCTCTTCTTGGGCTCGTTTAAATGCGAGCTGCAGCCGATCTTCGACGCCTGTTAAGCTCGTGGACCCGTATCACACGTCGAGTTATGGGTTTGCTTTATCATTTATTTATGAATTGATATTTTATTTTAATGTCATATTTTTTCGGACCCCTCCGTTGAGCGCTGTGGATCGGAAAGGGAGAACCTGGCTCTCCTCAAAGGTGTATTGATTAGGTTTCGGTATTTAGAGGCCGCTGTCAGCCACGGTTGGACGGAGGTGTTGAATTATATCTTCCGTTTAACGTTCGCGCGTGGTGTCGTGGCCGGGCTCAATACATCTTTGAGCACCGAAAACAATCCAGAGAAAACGAGAGCGAGAGGGCGTGAGTTATTGGATGATTTTAAAGTATTTTTTGAATTTGTTGGTGTTTTATGTAAATTTTGTATTATTTTTCTACACGGTTTTGAATAGTATTTTACCAATTTTAATTTGATTTTAATTGTTTCATTGAACACATTTGAATAAATATTTTAAATGTATTTTTCTTGTATCACTAATGATTACAAATTCTCAATTTTTGTATCAACAAAATCAATGCTTAAAATAATAATTGTATAGACCATTAAGTATCAAATTTATGTTAAAAATTTCTTGGATGCAAATCTAATCTGTTTTTATAAAATATTTTTATCGATGAACCATTCAGCATATACCATACATTGATCAAATTTCTCTATCGCTCTCAACCCATGAAAACATCCGCTCATTTATGGTTATTAAATTATAATTCCAATTTCCCCAACCAGTCGACAGCTCCATTCGATCGCCAGGAGATTGTTTATTATCGTTTTCCAATTCTTATCCAAACGTCTTCCAAAGGTTAGATTCAGAGCAAAACTTACACACACTTCCATATAGCTAGAGTGTGCCTTCCCGCTGTGCCATAAGCTCAGTGTAGAGCCTCGGAAGCTGCGGATTTCATTCAGCCCGCGATCGGAGCGCATCTCGGCGGGTGGTTAACACTAGAATTAGAACTTGGCTTACGCCTTTGTCGTTTTAATGTGTCCTTTCGATCATGTTCATAATCGATTGATTCGCTGTGGAATTTCCTCTCGTTGGGAGGGGCATGCATGGTTGGTATATCACTCTTTGGGTCTCCTTTGTGGCAGTGCTTCTCTGTGCAGAAGCTATCACGCTACACGAACCGGGAGCTACGTTCCGATAAAAATCGATAATCATACATTAATAACTGATCGGTGCGAGAGGATCGGTGCGCAAGGTCCTGCTTGTCGCGGTCGCGGGCATTTCGATCCGCCTGCCACTCCTCTCGGTTTCGAGGCAAGAGTTGGCCGTGCCGTTGTATTTCACTGATCGACATTCGCTGATAATTACCCTCTTTCACAATCACCCCGTGCTGCCGTGCCGTGCTGCCGTGTGGTGCAATGGTTCGCCTTTGCTGTGCGGACTCCCCTCTTTGGCAGGAATGGCAGGAAAGGTCGATGGCGAGTGCGAGAAATATGGCAAGATCGTGTTCCAATATTTTACCATCGATGGACACGTAATCAATCACACGGCTGCAACTCCGCCCCGGTGGTCCGTGGATCGACCGAGACGTTTCGTCATTCGGCGTTGCCAATGCGTTGCCTCGTGGAGGTTGGCGGGTTTTTGGGCAGTGCATGCATTTATTTCGCTTGTCGTATGTGGTGAGTATGATCAATCTTTGGGTTGAGGAGGTGTGGAAGATTCTGTAAAAGGTTGAACATCACATTTACTGATACAGGCTCTGCAAAATGGTATCCATGATGTATTAAAAGTGTGTTGTAATTTAAATCGTTTAACTGTTTTTACAAGCTCCTCTGATCATTGTTCTTGCTGGTATGGTAATCTCAACATTTTGGATGCGAAATTCGTTTAAATTTAGTTTAAGGACCCATTTTTGAATTAAAAATTATGTCAAGTACCAAAAACAGCTATGGAGCTTCATTCAGACATTCCAATGTGCAATGTCGGCAACACGTGACATGTGTACAGAGAAAACTTTGTGGAAGCACACATCATTATCTTTCTCCGCTTCAATGTCCCAAATCCACTTTTGGCCCTATTGTCGCAACTGTCGTGTAATGACGATCAACCAGCGAAGCCATTTTCTCCTATGTTCCTGATCGCTCTAATTTGACACGAAAAAAAACGAAGCTACCCCGAAATGGGAAGGCCTCGAAATTGCCCCTTTCCCTGCTGCCAACGACCCGGCCCTGCGCCGCCCTTAACGAGGTCAGCAGTCCAGAGAAGCCCCGAGGGAGATAATTGTCTAATTGTCATTGAATGAAGCCGGTGAATCGGCCCCGAGCGGAAGCGAATGTACCCCCACAGCCAACCCTGCCACTGATCTAAATGAGCTGATAGGGCCGGGACCTCAACCACTCCAAACGATTTAGTCTATGCAAACAAAACCTAGAAAAGCTAAACATACTATGGCGGCTGACGCACTGTTTAACTGACAAAAATTAGGCCCCCAAAGCTCGAATTATCGTTTTCAACGTAATTAACTCAACTAATCGCTAGCGAGACACAGGAGTGGGGCACAGTTGTAAAGTTTGTTTGGTAAAGGGATGCTTTAAAAATACGTGAATTGTTTACGAAAGGAGAAATTTCACCAGAGAAAGTAACGAAAAAAGGCATCTTACCATGTGCTTTGTTGATAAAGTACGCCATTATTGACACGCGAAAGATGAGGTCGCATTTGGATGATCTTCGCCGTTTGATGGAAACGTAAGTGGAAGTTTTCCTCTATTCCATTTACTCGAATCAGCCAAACAAAACATCATTAATCGCTTGGAGCATTTAGACGAATCGCGCGGGGCCCAACACAGCACAACCTTCACCGATAATTCGTCTCGGAAGCGGCGAAAGCAGGTGTCATTAAAATTTTCACGTTATAACTTACTTAATTGGGGCATTTTTTCCTCATTCCATTGTTGCTGGCAGCACCAGCACCAACAGCAAGGACATTGGTTGGATCAAAATCATCCAGTGTGTGTGTTGGGTACGTGATTTATTTCACCATGGTTTGGAAAATCGCCCTCACAAGCACCATTCGACACAAGCACAACCAGTGCGCAAGCAGTAAGTGTCACAGGAAGCACACACTAATTATCGTCAATTTCCGTGCTCAGTGCTCGGTGTTCATCCTGTCGTCATTTCGTTCCAGACCAGGCTTTCCATTGGATAGTTTACGAAAGGGGAGACTAGGAAAAAGGAAAACGAACAACCCGTCCGGTTCCCTCCAAAATCAACTCCCCCAGGAAAGAAAAAGGCAATTCGGGGTGGTTTGTGGGCGCTGGTAATCGTTCGTCTTCAACGAGTGGAGGGATGTAAACGAGCCAGAGGGACGGGCGGTAAGTACATGGCGCTGGTTTTCCGAGAAGCAGTACCAGCCCTTCGCCCACGCTTCAAACCGATATCACAGCCGGGCCATCTTAATTATGACATGCAAACCAGCAACAAAGTACACCCTTTCCCGGGGGCGTATCATAAACGATTTGTGTTTTTTTTTTCTTCACGTTTTTGGTTGGGTTTTATGCTATGTTTTTTGTTGTCGTTGTTGTTTTGCTGGACAACTTCACCCACAATCGTCGTCGCCATTTGCTAGGTTATTTCTTCGGTCTGGTGCATGCGAGCCGGGCCTGGGACCTGGACACCTCCAGTGACATTTGGCCACAAAATGGAAGCCGTCCATTTTCCGCCGAACGGTTATTTTCGAAACCGATTTTCTTTGCGCGTTTCTTTTGCCCATTTGCCCTCGACGGTCGTTTTTTTTTGTATTTTTTACTTCGTTGTTGGAATGGGGTTTGATAGCTTATCGTGTTTGCTTTCGTTTTAGGCTTGTGGTGGGATGTGCGGGAGGATGGATGGAGACCAGTTTTGAGGATGTGTCGTTGAATAGCCGTGCTCAACTAAACAAACAAAGCGAGCCAAATGAGTTCCTGAGGCATTAGGGTGGTTTCGGTTTTTTTATTCGCTCTTCTCCGCTTTGAAGGTATTTGTTTGGCGCTTTCTCATCCATTAGTCTTCTTTTGGGGCGTGTGGTTTTTATTTGTTTTAATTTGCGATTTTCTTTTTCTCCTGCCCAATGCCCAACTTTTCCAACGATTTCCAAGGCGAGTGAATGCTGCGCTTTTGGAGATGGAAAAGCACCCGCAAAACCTCATCACGTGATCCTCGGCCAAATAGGGAGCTCGTTTTATTTTATTCGTTCGTGCCTGATATTGTTTGTTTGCTCATTTTTTTTTTACTGTTGTGCGGCACTGTTGTTCTTGTGCAGCCATCACGGTGGAACGGCTTCGTTGGGGTGTTTCGGGTATCGAAATTTCTTTTCTGTCGATTTCCCCATCCGTCAGTGCGCTTAGCGTAGCGTGTAATTGAAGATTTTTATTTGCCCAGGATTTGACTTTACTGTCCTTCGATTAAAACCGCTTCGCGGTATGGTGAATTGCGGTGTGCTTCTATTTTCCCTTGCTCTCGTTTGCAAGCACGATAAGTATCGCATTATTTGCTCATCTTTTCATTCGCTGTTTGCTTTGAGTAGTGTGTGTGCTTCTTTTCTTAAACAAATTGTATTTAATTAATTTAAAGAATAAAATACCTAATTTGACGCTTCCCAACGAACCACAACGAGACCTGCTCCCCGGTAGCCAATTGTATTCTTCGCGATCGCTCAAAGGAACATTTTTCCCATCCATCCATATGCTTTTTATGCGTTTTCCTTCAGCCTCGAAAGCTAATTAGATTCTGCCGCATTGGCGGCAAAGCTTCCATACTTCCCCCACCAAAAAAGCAAAACAGGCGGACATCGTTTGCATGCGGCTTTCACCGAAAAATCGTTAAAAATTGGAAAAGAAAAGAGCTGGTTCCGAAATGGTTCCAAGCCAAATTATTTCCCATCTTGCGCTGCTTGCACGCAACACAGGAGGCGGCCACCTTTTGTGTCCACGCTTCTCGAGCGCGTTCGCTTTATTTGCTTTGGACGCGTTTTCTGCCACTATTTGGTTTAGTAAGCGAATCGAATAATGAGCATTGGCTGTTTTATTTATCTTGGCAAAGGCTAATTTATTGGCTTGTTACGGTGTGGAGGGATGGCAAATTGATGTTAGTTTTTCTGGCGCTTTGTTGCGCAGGTAGTGCATTTGCCATTCCAATCATCGTAAACGGACGACGGTTGGTTGCTTTTGTTGTGCCGCTTTTTTCTTCTTCTTCTTTAGTTTGTGCAACATCTTGCAGGCAGGTTGCAATTCCAGCTGCAGTTTTGTGTGCATTGTTCGGCGTGCTCAATTGATTGTTTTTCCTTCATCTTTTCCAAGGCACCGCATGTGCACGGTAAGGACAGTGCGGCGTCGCGATATGTCTCATGTCAGCACCGGAACATTCAGCACCGAACGATAAATTTATAATCAACCGGATCAGCCCGACAACCGTCCTGCACGCGGGGAGATGCATTATTTACGCGGTGTGTTTTGGTCTGCCAGCAACTGCAACTGCAACGACGCTAATTTGGTGATGTAAGGTGGCACACTAAACAAACTTAATATCACCTCTAAATGCCCACTGATTGCAGGGGTTGTTTAGCTGAAAATAGCAACAGCAGTAGTAGTAGTAGCAGTAAACTAACTCAATCCTCTAATCGCCCTTGGTATCGGAGACAAACGCTAGTGGAGGTGCAGCGAGGAGCGTAATTGAGCCTTCGTTCTATCAACAGTCAGTTTAGGGCTTTTGTACTCGCGTATCTTGACAACTTAGCAGCGAGCGTTGGTGGCTTCGGGAAAATTGTACCCACACTATTTGTCGATAGGCATAGCTCACGAAACGAATGTGGTTTCCGAGTTGCGTAATGTGTGCTATAATTTTGCTAATGGATCGTATCGCATGCACTGAGAAAGCTGTCACCACTGCGATTACTGTCACGATAGAAATAAAACTAACTTGTTTGCATCGAGAGGTCACAGTTTGGTGTCATCAAGTTGGTGAGTTGATTTTGACTTAAACAAGGCGGAAGACTTGAGATGCTGATATCAACGGCGATTTAGGATTGGATCTTGTTATTGTGGAAGGTTAAACATATATTGTTAAGGTACAGTTTGTGACAGAGTCATCAATAAGAACATTGCAAATACGAACGAACAAGCAAAAGTGTTTTGGGTTCTTTCATCAATTTAACACAAGACATAATCGTTTTCTTAAAACTATATCCATTGTTTGGTTTGGTTAGAAAGATCACTATTGTAAATAACAAATAAAAGAAACGTTGTACAGGGTTTTCTCCGATGTTTTGATTGACTGTTTTTTCTCATTCCTTCCCCCGAAATATTTTGAATGCTACCTCCCGCGAATACCGCGGTTTATTGAAAGTTTTCTAGATTTTTTTGGATTAATTATATTGATTTCCAATCGGAAGATTTCAATAAGTGAATAAATCCTGGGACGATTTTCTTATAGAAAATGATCTTCTTGATCTCGTAAAGACCGAATCGCTTTTCTCATTCGTTATTCAATTAGATATTGTTCGAGGCAAATGTTAAGCACTGGCGGGGTTTAAAACCTTTTGTATGTATACAATTACATAACAGCTGAGCATTTAATGTTCCTTTTGAAAATACGCTATATTAAGCCAGGGGATTCCCCTTCGAAGCTCGGAAAATCATTGTATTGTACTGTCGTTAGTACTTACATAGAAATTGCATGTATTCACGTAACGAGCATTTACATGTGTATTATTCAAAGAGTTTACTATTTGTTCTAGAATATTTGTAACATAGACGTGCAATGAGTCTTCGTACATTGATCAAATTGCCTTTACATTTTTACTCAATCTCTGCCCTCTTCTTTCACTTCGAAGTTATAGCTCCTTGCAGACCACTTAGGTTCAGACCCCTGTTAGATGTTAGCTTCTCCTCCATTGCGTCGGGTTCTAGGGACCCACTGTCCTGTTTAGGTCGTGTAATGGTTTAGGCAATAAGATCTTAATAGTAATTAATTTATATATTTATATACTTATATATTTATATAATTTATATACGTGACACAGGAATGTAAGCAGAGTTTTAGGTTAACTGGAATTGTTACTAGATTAAATAAACTGAAGATATAAACCAGATTCGTGTTTAAGTTCAATCAAACAGATTTGAACACTTACCAGATCCAGACATTAACCTTATCGTTAAATTATTGTTGTATCTAACGCTTTAATTTATGACATTCTCTCAACATGTTAAAATTAGTTCAATAAAGCAATGTGTCACTGCGACATGAAAATGGGGGTTGTGATCTTTATGTTATTGAAGCCATTAAGTGATCTTTACTTATGTTTTAATCTCATCTCCAATCTTATGAATACATTACCTCAAAAAAGACTCATTGAACGCAGTCATTCTTCATCAATTCATCTTTTTTCGTGACAAACAACACAGCCGAATCAATTCCAGCAGCTCCCAATACTTTCTTCAACCACTTGATTAAACCATTGAACATGCGTACATGCGGAAATAATTCGTCGTCTTCCGGAAGATAGGCCATATCCGTTCGAACTATCTATCTGTTAAAAAGGCGAACAGTTGTTTTGCCCCTTTCTCTTCAACCCGGCTTCACAAACACCAAGGAAAAGGCCAATCATGCGCCAACATCACCCCTTAAATGGATCATTTCGAGGGAAATTGAAACAAACCAGAGATCGCTTAACGTGCGCCTCGCGATGCTCTTGTTTTTTTTTAATGCCCATACTCGATTACCTTCACGTTGTCAGATCATCTTTCGGGTGGTGGAGGGTTCAGAGGGAGGTGGAACGCGCTTGAGATTACTTCCTGCTACCGGGAGGACGACGCGATTAAAGGTTGCACTCATTGATCGGGCTCGTGCTCAATTACACTTGACTTTTACCAGCAGTCGCGCTTTTGAAGGGCACTTAGCCATTCCGGCCACGTGTTGGTCTGGTTTTTGTTTCGGTTTTGTCGTTTTCTAGGTTTTATTTCCAGACAAGCTGCTCGTTCCGAAGCTAGTTCCGAATCGGGCTGCGTTGCGCGATTGATAAATACTTTAATCACCGGCCAACGGATCAACCTGACGCGCAAGCCGGCATGCTCAGGTCACTCATTATGCCGCTGGCAGTGGAAACATACCGAAGTGGCTGTGTAAGGTGTTGGCCAAGGCGAGAAACAATCTGTCAGAAAATTCAAAACACTCCAGACGGCAGCCGCGCATCAAATTGGATCATTTTTGGGATCTGAAATAATTAAGCGAAACTTTGTTGCACTGGCTCTATAATTTCCCCCATTTCGGACACCTCTAGCTCGGGGCGTTCGAAAGCAACGGGAGACGAGCAAAAAACCACATGTCAATTATTGATTGCCATCCAATAAATAATATTTGTTTGCTGATCGTGCGCAAACAGGAGGTGACTGGAAGCCACCGGGCGCCCTTTTGCTGTGTTTTGTGCCATTTTTTTTGTCTACTGCGGAGCAATTTCTTTTCTAGACAAACATTAGGATCACAGCCGCACCGCCTGTAATTGTGTTGTGAGTTTCGGTGGATCTACCCGAAATAATCACCTACCGGATCCGGGTGCAACCATTCCGGGCTGTACAATTATTCGACACCTGAATCAAATGTGTCCCACAGATGCAGGGTCAGCAGCAGCAGCAGCACCTAGAACCTATCGCTCCAGTCCCATCTGCGCCCGAGCATCGAGCGGCTCACTGGCAAAAGCAAACGAATCCTATTTACGCTCCCCCATAGGTTTTTGTTCCTTCTAATCCATATAATTAGACATAATTTTTTGTTTATATTGATTACCGTTTCTTTGGTCAGATAATATCCGCCGAGTGAAAGAGGATCCATCCGCTCCGGTTCGGGCCGGTCAGCAGGTTTGGAGCAGGTAGCGTCGGAGTCGGACTTTGGAAAGGCTCTCGTTCGACCTCGTTCACCTGTTTCCCGTGCAGCTTCCCGTTAGAACTGACCGCGATTGATCGCTTTTTGATGAAGCCGATAGTGCGTTTACGTGCGTTGTTTTTTGTTGTTGCTGGTGGTAGTACCCTACTTAGATGCGGTGCGAGTACATGGGTTTACGCTTTCGAGATGATCTGCTTGAGGGGTTGGTGGAGGAGGAAGGGCCAGGACGGAGGGAAAATAGATAAATCATCGCAACGCGTCCAGCTCGCTTAATCGCAGCAGAACGTCAAGCAGAAGCGACAGCTGCAGAATTGTTTCGCAATCAAAAAACTTTGCTCACCGAGAGAAAGCGTTAAATAAATGCTTTAAGATGGTGCATAATTCGTACCTTGTTGTTTTAGTTTTTATTTTTGAATTGAACCTTAGAACATGGTTTGTTGACAAGTTTGAATACTTCAGCTTCAGTATAGCTTTAGTACAATGTTAAAATTGAGACTATTAAAGCTTTATCTAATAAATCTGTAATAAATTTCTGCATGCTTTATTTTTGTCAATCAGCCTCATATTGTTATCATACTAAAGTGGCAACAATAAATCACAATATTATTTGAAATTAAGATACTTCACCAGAGTCAATTCAACATAACACAAAATCGTGTTGTCAAGCTGCGTGCGTTTGACAGTTGCATATAATAACTTTGTTTGAAACAGAATCAAGTTCTCTAAATTTAAAAATCAAAACTAGCCGCCCCTTCGAAAGACAAATTTATAGATTTCTTTGATGGTTAGTGATTAATGCATTTATAAAAAGCAACGGTACATATCTGTGTTGCCTAAATCTAGCTTGAGCTTCAGGACCAAGAATCAAAATTTGACTTCAACAAACTGAAATACCATACAACAGTTTATTGTTATTAATCCGTTACAAACAAATCACACTCAATGTAAATAATCCTTTATGAATATCCTTGTTTTAATAAATTTCTTATAACTTCTCAATCTCTATAATTATCTTCATCAAACTGATCATCATCAGCAGAAAATTTTGTTAAACATGGCGTATCTATAAACTTTCCTCCACTTTTTTGTGTAAGTTGTTTGACATCAAGATTTAAATTGAAAATACTCCTCCAAATGCCTTCCGCAACGTAGCTGCAAAGAAAATATTGAAAAACGAACCCTATTGCGATACTTCCCTAACGCAATTCAACGCTTGGTGTCTCTTGGGAGCCGATGCCACACAGCATCAACACCCTTGCCTGAGTGGAATAAATACAAAGCTCTAGGGAAGAAAATGTTTTGCTGCGTGAAAATGGGTTCAACCCGTTTTCCTTCAAACCATTTGTTTGATGGCATTAATAATATGTCGGTGTTTATTTTAGCTCTTTATTTCTTTGCATTTGTTAATGATTATCTATACAGACAGCTACACATTTTGTGAAATATTATTTTTCAATTATTAATGTTTGAAACGTATTAGAAAAATTAGTAAATAAAGCTTTCCAAACTAGATATTTATACACAATACCCAGTGCAAAACCATCGAAACAAAACACTCTAAACACTTCCAATGATGTGTCATAAATATTTACAATAAAGATTTTGTAAATCTTGCTCACACCTTAGCGCATCCTTTTCGACACCGTCTTCAGCTTCTCACCTTACAATCTTCACCCAAAGCTCATCGGGCTCACTGGTACTCCAAGCTCACGCGGCTCCTCGCCCTTCCTTCGTACCGTTCCCCAACCGACCGTTATTAAATTGCAATCATGTCTCTTCCTTTTCTTAATGTTTATCGCTCGCTCGCTCTCTCTCTCCCCCCATAGCTCCCGGGATCATCTTTCCACTTTACCCCAAAGGTGCTTGCCAACACGCTCTCGAGAGCTGCAGTTCAAAGTAGCAGGGTAAGGGGGCACGCTCGGTCGAAAAAGAGCGCGATTGCGCAGAAAGCGCACCTCGTTTCGCAGACTCACCGACGGCTGGTGAAGGCCACGCCCCCAGCCTAAAATGGCAGCAGCTGCTCCAGCCCGTCAGTTCCAAGAAGCAGCTCGAACCGACAGCATCCAACCCGTAAACATTCGCGGAAAGCTCCCTTGTTGCAGCCCTTGGAATGGGTGAGCTGCATGGTTTGCCAACGCTAATGGAGGCGCAACGCGAGACGACGGAGAAAGAGATGATGGTGTGGTTGGTTGAGGTGAGTGGAACCGTTCCCGTATATCCCTTATTTCTAGTACGGATGGGGATGGTTGATGGAAAGGGGGGGGGGGGAGGATGTAGAATGCTTGCCACGAGTCGTTGATAGTTTGCACTGGTCAGTTTAGTCACTTGGCATGGAAGAAGTGATGAAATCGATTTCCCTTTCCCCGAGACGGAGAACCACCGAAACGTGGCTCCAGCTCCCTTTTTGAGTGTGTGTATGTGTGTGGAGGTATGTATGCTTATGTACTGCAGGGTGAAGCTTTTTTCAACTTAGTAGTGGAGCGTCTATGTTCGTGCAGAAGCTAAATTGGATTTCGGAAGTGACTGTGTTTCATCAAGCTGCACGCTTTTGGTGCCTGGCACCGAACCCTAACCGAATGTTTAGTTACATCCACCCCAGGGAGGGGGCTTTGGTGGTATTAGTGTAGCCCCATACAGATCCATTGGTGAGAGCGAGAGAGGGACAGACACAAGAGCGGCTGTAAAATTTCATCACCTTTTTAAGGCGGAAAACTAGTTTCTGTAGAGCGTGTGGGGTAAAGGATTAGCAGCCCGTCCAGCAGAGTCATGGGTGGTGTTTTTGTGGATACAGTTCCCCCCGCTAAAATCCTTTCCGCTCAGGAAGCGGAGCTTTCCATTTTTCCTTGAATGCATTTGATGAAAGGTTTACGATGCATCCGAGCACTTGTGTTACGTGATTTTATTAATTTTCCCCAAAAGTGAAGAGTAGTAATATTGAGCAGTTTTCTTTGCATTTATTATAAACCCGATTAAAATACACTTTCTTTAGCTTTGTCCTCATTCTCAGTCCATTTCTAGAGGTTGATCAATATTCTCGCTCTTGGTTATGGTTTAAAATATGAGCTCATAAGCACCACCATTACCATCACTACCACCACCAACCGCCAACGTTTGCCCGCCTGTATCCTGGCAAGGCGTTTGTTGGGCAATTTTTCATCGTCGACCGGGCCAGCGCTCAGCAAATGCGCTCATGCTTTTGTTCCCCGACCAAACCCGACCAACTCTTCACAGATGGTGCGCTTGTTAGTGGTTTGGCTTGGTCTAAAATGTATCATTATGCTAAACAGCACCGTGTACCGATCCGATGTTCGCCCGACGGTTGGCTGCTGACGCTTCGCACCACGAAAAACGTTACCTTGGGCCTGGAGTTGTGCGATCAGCACAACTACCCTCCCCCCTCGCAAGCCGTTTCTTTAGCGCGAAATTAGTCCCACCACCACCACCACCACTAACACCAACAGGGCACTGGGAGAGCGGTAGCGGTAAGCAAGCAGACACCCTGTGCACTGCCCAGTATCGTCCTTTTTCGCACGCTAGTAGAAAGGAATAAACGATGAGCAAACGAAGCGCATTTGTCTATCGGGCAGCTTTTCTTTACCCGTGCGCGCAGCGGGGATGCTGTTGCTGCCTGATGTACACCCTGTTTATGTGTTACAGTGTGTGTGTGGCGAAAACCGTCGCCTTTTCATCGTCCGATTTTCCAGCCGCGGCTAATGGTTTCCAACATGGCGCACACCTCGCCGTCGACAACGACGACGTCGACGACGACATTGACGATGGTGGCCGCACCGACACGCCGTGGTTGATTGTTAATGTGATTAAAATGTAAATTTTATTGCTTAGTAAATTAGACATTTTCTTCGGCTAGGATGCAGAGACTACCGCTGGAACGGTGATCCTGCGCTACCGGGCGGGACAGGGCATCGTTTCGAGCGAACTGAAAGCTGTTGAAATGGCGAATTTATTCAATGTGAACGTCTTCACTTACGTGTGAATTTGAGATATGGGTTCGGGCACGGTTCTTTCGCCTTTTGGTTGGGCTTACACTCGTTGGCCGCGAGTTGTTGCACGGGGGGGTTTTCTTTTTACAATGCCTCGGTGACGCAGTTTAAGCTCGCTGTTCGTTAGGTGCAGTTAGTAGCGTCAAGTTTGGCCAAGATCGTGTTGATGAGTTTGTGAAAAGCAGTGAGATGGCACTGAGGATAAGGAGGCGATGATTTTTTGGCGTGAAAGTTAAACGTAGCTTGAAATACAGTTCAAGTCCATTCATGGTGTTGCATGTTTGAAATAAAAATATATTCTTTGTCAAGGAAAGTTACAGATCAATACCGAAAAGAATAAAATCCAATAAAAAAACCAGGCAACTGATAAGATGTCTCCTTTGTAAAATATTTTATTCGTTTTTCATCGCTCTGATCTTGCCAAATGCTCATCACATCGTGTGGAATAAAAGAATAAAAGCATTTAGCAAGATTTCAAAAATTTTCAAATAAATCAAAAATCAGATCATAAACCTCACCTTTCATACAGCTTTTGAAAAAAGACAGATTTGAACTATTTCTTTAAACACAAAATGAATGTCAATTGTCTAA
The DNA here is from genome assembly GCF_943734735.2 of Anopheles gambiae. NCBI lineage: Eukaryota > Metazoa > Arthropoda > Insecta > Diptera > Culicidae > Anopheles > Anopheles gambiae. Next base: position 12,657,318 of record NC_064602.1, on the reverse strand, counting down.
AATCAATTAAACAGCAATTCAAACTCTATTGAAAAAAGATTTATATTTTAAACAGCTTCGACAATATCTCAACAAATGAAAAAATGTAGATCAAATATAAACAGATGCTAAAAATTTCAACATTCTGTGCCGCGAACAGCTCGGGAACCAGTTTAACAGACTCCCGAACCATTGGAAATTGGCCATCCATGCGCCTCAACAGCGGAAGTGAATTCCCTGAAATCTGACCTCCATGATGAATCGCCTTACAGAATTGAACTCAAAAATCCATCAACTTCATAGCGTGAAACGATGAAAACTCTTCACCGAGGGCCGCCAGCAAAACCATATGCTCGGCAATAATGAGCATGAAATCGAACATATTTTCGACTCCGAACGACTGTGCCCGTTGAGAGACTGTGGAAAATTGGAGCAGTTTTGATGAAAATCTGTCCACCAGTTAACACTCCACCAGGGCTGTGGTTGAATGAGTAAGCTGATACTTTCTGGTAGCGCTTGTTCCAGCCCTTTTGCCTTTCGATGAGTGCTGTATAACGTTTTCCACAATCATTCCGTGTTCCTTTACCAGCACTGTAGACAGGAACAGTTTCTGTTAGCTCTATTTCATGCCAAATGGATGAAAATTTGATAAATTACTGAGCATCACAAATCGCGAAACGATGGAGACGAAAGAAGTGCCTTTCGTCGCTGGTTTACAGTTAGTCAGCTGCTGTGTACACATTGTTTTGCTGGTTGTGGTAATACATTGTAGTACGCTTCGTTTTTCCAGCGTTTGAATATTTTAGCTTATCGTTTTCTTTGAACCAATATATTAAAAGCTGGCGAGAGAAAAGAGGAGCAATGAAACGAAACCAAAAAGAAAGGAAGCTAATCAAGAGCACGAGAACAACCCCGCACGGAGAAGCGCATCTGGTACTGGGAGTGCCATTCCAGGCATCCGTATCACCAACGTGACGATATTTATAAACACGTTAACATCAAACGTTAAATCTATCACAGATACACTCCACGTCCATATCGTTCCATGCTACCCGCTCCCCATGAACCCACGAAACCCATCAAGACGCGAAAACAGACCTCAGCCAGCCCAGCTCGAACCTTATCCATTTCATAATTGTGTGTATCATCGTGATCATCACCGTCAGCGTCATGCATATGAATGAGCGATTTTCTAATGGGCACATAAAAACATGATACACGCGGCAAACAAACGCCGCCACACAGACCAGGCCCGTCAGGAAACAATCATTCCGCCTTCGGCCCGCGACCGCTCGGTGATGTGTGTGTGTGTGTCTTAGTTTTTCTCTGGGTGCACAAGCTGCTGCTTCCGGTTGCTTCCAGGCAGTACGTGTACGTGTGTGTGTGTGGTTTGATTTCTGCTTCTGCAGTCAGATGGTACCGCGCGCGCGACCCGCAAAAGGTAATAAAGAGACCCTCCGTGGCACGTATGAAGAAAAGCGTATCCAAAACGCGTGGGGCGGTAGATCAGACGAACCCGCTGCTCAAACCGTTCAGAAGGGAAAACAACTTTCCTCAAGCCGTGCCGTCTGTTTTGGTTACAGTTAGAATTGAAAACTAAACCGAAGACTGATCCCGTGCAACGTAAAACCCGAATGTGGACGGTGCGGGGCGAGAGAGGGACACGGACAACGATCTGACTCGGCTCGTAAAAATATGTTTTATTTTATTATTATTTCCTTTCTTGATGTTTTGTTTTTATGTCTTGGAGTGAACTTTTCCTGGGTAAATTTTTAATTCATCAACCGGCGGGAGGGGGCGAACGATATTTTCATTCCGCTTTCCGCCTTTCCACCGGTGTGAGTGAGTGTGTGTGTGTGTGTGTGTGTGTGTGTGTGCGGATTTGTAGTGTTGAACTGTTTCCTGTTTTATGAAAATGTTAAGCATCATGTCTATTGCTGGTTGGTGCTGTTTATCAAGTTCTAGTGCTGTAAAGAGCGAAATGGAGCAAAAGGGCTAGCAAATTTGAGCAGAAGATTTCTGTTGTTGCTTCTTTTTATTTTGTATTACAGTGTGTAACAAAATTGTAGTAGCATGAACATTGTTATTATTTAAAGCTATTGAAAAGTTTGTGTTTTTTAGAAATCATTATCAGTATATCAAAAATAATAATTCACAAACTAATTCAGCAGAAGCGCCAAGCAGAAGACATTATTTTTTAGAGCGTGTTTAAATGAATAACATGATTGTTTTAGTCTCTTTATCATTTTGCGTAACATTAATTATCATTTATAATACTTAATACAGATTTTTAAATTTATACAGTGCATGGAATCACTTGAATCATTTGCTTGATTATAATTTTATACAATTCGTGTTTCTTTCTTTTTAGCGATTTGAAAATATTTAGCAATAATGCAATGTTTTGTCTATTTGAGAGTTGTTGGCGAAAATTGAGCAGATTTGACATGTAAACTGTCAAAATTACCAACACGATTAACTCAAATTTGTATGATACGAATAGCATGGACTGACTGAGACAGACTGTACAGAACATTTTTAGTGTTATTGGATTATAGAGCAAATTTTTCCCAATATTTCACAGTCAATATGCCGGTCTCGTAGTACAGTCGTCAACTCGTACGACTTAACAACATGCCCGTCATGGCTTCAATCCCCAAACAGACCGCGCCGCCATACGTAGGACTGACTATCCTGCTATGGGAGGGAATCAATTAGTCACTGAAAGCCAAGCCCACAAATGGGTACAGGCAGGCCTTGACCGACATCGGTTGTTGAGCCAAAAGAAGAAGAAGATTTCACAGTCATTTTCCCTGAAATTGATATAAACTACTTGTTTTAATGTTTTTGTAGCAAATTTTGTTGTTGATAATCAAACAATATCCTGAAATACTATTCTGCTAGTTTTTTGAGTTTAAACTGTACACCTTTAATTTCAAACAACTTTTGGGACATATTGAACAAAGAGCCATGAAACGCTTTCAGAGTGCTCAGTGTTGGCGATGGCGATGTGACACACTGTACTATCTGTAAGCCGGTGCCGATTTATCATGTGAACTGTGACTTTACCTTCTGCGCTCTCGTCAAACGAAATGAAACGTCTTAATCAGCAGAAAAATGCTCTCACTCACGATTTCCCTCTTCCTTTATGAGTTTGCCAAGCTAAACCGTAAACGCGTGGAAAGCGCGCCTCTTCGATACACACACTATTGACAACATCATCGGGGGCACAATGGAGCCGACTTTACGGTACGGTTTAAAAGTTTTATACAATCGCTTTTACTGCGCCATTGAAAGGAAGGCAACTGAAACCCCGCGCGAGGAGGAAGTGGGACAAGATTTGTTCGAACAGAGGGGGGGTGCTATTTCCCACCGTGGCCGGGGCAGCCGGGAAAAGCCGTACAGCAACTTATCTAATGAGATGATAAAGTTTTGTGTGCTGCTCGCGCGGCAGAAATAGTTTCCCGCTACTGTCGAAATGAGGTTGCAGTCGTTATGAAAGTCGTAACAAAGCAACACAGAAGCTTTTGCGTGATGGGTTGAGGCGAACGATGGAGCGGGGAGGGAAATGGATGATCTAACTTTTTTATTGCCTTATGAGTTTTATGATTCTGTCAGGGTGTAAGGATCCTCGCATGCTTGCAATGAGTTTGTTTTTGGGGCTAATTTAATTAAATATACTATGAAAACTGATTCACCGCTACACATATGTGTGATGTGTGGGGAATTACATATTTAAATAGTTGCAACACACCATATACAAAGTCTTTCTAAAGGTGCATTGAAATTGTTTCGAACTACCAGCAACAAAATGCCACCTACAAAGGACCACCCCGGAAGCGAAGGCACGCCGGAATCTACAGGCCGGATCCTACACGCTCAATGTATTATACAACCGCCGACCTGTCAAACGCAACACAATCAGCATTCTCTTCAACCCACCCTTCCTTTCTGCCAACGCACCTAATGACAAATGCACTCGAAACGAGCCAGAAATGTCAGTCTGAGGCGTGTGCAACGCATCTGCAGGAGCTAACTAGGCGGTAGCATATGGTGGCCAACATCCTCGCGCCGTGGAGTTTTCTGTTCCTGTCAGAACAGGAAATAAGGTTGCCTGCTTTCTCCAAGTTTGCCAGTCGAAGTCGAGTCGTTTCCTTCTTCTGCTGCTGCTTCTTCCTCCACTCCCAACCCCGATGATTTAGTTTCAGTCTGAGGCGGAGTGTGTTTTTTTCTGCTCCCTAACATGATTGATATCGTAACAAGCCCCCGGGAAGAGGCTCTAATGAGCGAAAGAATCAGCCCGGAGCGAACGGTGCTGAAACATGGAAAGCATAACAAACAAGAGATAACAAGAGATCCTGACGAAAAATGGTACGTTTTGGGAGGGAGGGAAGCAAAATGGTTTGGTTGAACCAAGTGTGTGTAGAGAGAGAGAGAGGCACTCTACATGAAAAACACAAACTAGGTACAAGTGTGCTTTCTACAGCCGATATCGAAACGGACAATTTCTTATTCAAATATCAGAAATCTAACAGAGTAGTGAGCAAAAAAAGAAAGAAAAAAAAAAACGTATCGCCTTCAACAGCAAAACCAAACTGTTTGGTTGAAATTTCACATTGGGTGGAGTGGAAACGACCCAGTACAGGGACGCAGGATTGTGACAATCGGTTGGCAGCGAGCGTGAAAACGGAAAACTCTGGAGGCGGTGGCGGACCTTCGTCAGGGAAATTTATGCCTTTGTTTGCAAGTGATGCATGCGCAGAAGATGCTCACTGCTAATGCTGCGGGAAAGGCCCCTCCGTCAGGGGGAAACCTTTTGAACAAATGGTGGGAGAGGCAGCAAACAAAAAAAAACACTCCGTCACATTCCAAGATGGTGAAGAATCGTTTCGGTGATGGCCTGTGGGCGGGTGGGTGTCTGTGTGTTGGTTTTGTGAGGAAGACAGTCACAGACGTGCGCACACCCGCGCTGAGTGAAAAACTGTTGAAAAAGACAGTCTTATTAAAATTTCACACTCCAGCGGAGTAAAAATATTTATGTAACGGATCCACAACGCGCGACATCGTGGGGTCGTTGGGTGTTCTCTGAAGTTTGTTTAGAAGAATGGAAAATTCTGTCACATTTAAGTGTTGCTTTACATATAGTTTAAGGTGCAGAGTGAGCGCCGTTTTATCATGTTTAAGGGTGGTTTATTGTTTACATTGCCATTTAATACTGATCCGATAAATTCTATTAAACTTTAGCGTTTGACATCTTCAGAATCTTTAGAGATAAGAGTGAGATACGATGTGATAGGGTACGTTAACATCGAGAAAATACAAAAAATAATAGTTTTATTAAATAAATTTTAAATTGATGCAAGGCACTGATATTTGTTTTTCCTTTAGTAGGAGTTTAATTATACAAGTTTGAAAAACAAAGAAAAGAAAGTAATCAATATACAAAATTATTCAGATATTTGTTTTGTCAAGGATTTTTACTTCTGAAAATGTTTTTTATTCTTTACGTTGTGTCCAATTTCCCTTAATTTCTAATATGATATTTATTATTAATAATTTTACTTTATTTCAAGTAACTACAGAGTATGTTTTAAATATTTATTCATAGTTAGTTTTGGATACAATGTTGGAAGAACCGACTTTCCCATTTATGAATACCATCCAAAACTTTCATCTGCATGCTAGTGCATGTTTATACTGTTTACGATTTAAAATAAACAGCCAAATGAGATGACAGGATTTCAATAGTGCCAACGAATGTTTCTGGAGTTGCAGTTATGAATAAGTATTTTACCAAAACTTACTCAAATGATTCGAATATATTTTTGACTTGAAATACATTTAAAAAAAAACTGAAAATAGTAAATTATTCAAAAGAAAACACGTTCAGAAACTTATTGAAGATCAGCGCGTTATGTTTAGTACATATAATTAATAATTAAGTATTGTAAAGCTCGTATATTGGGCTCAGGGATTATTAGATTCAAAGCTTATATGCACCATGTATCATTCATGCTACACTCATCTTTCTGTGGGTAACAAACAAGTGAAATGTATCCAAGTCATTTATAAGCAAAGAAAAATGAAGCTGCTGTGAGTTTTTCAGTAAAACTAAAAAGAAATCCTTAAAATTTATTTTCAATACTGTTCCCAATATCCCGTTTGGAAAAATCCAATCTTGTCATAATTTCCTTTTCTCAACTACTCTCGATTTTTTACACCCACCCAATGATGTCGTAAAGCATATTTTTTCCTTAATAAAACTCCTCGCGACACAACCAAAACATAACCACCATCGCAAAATCGCATCGTCCTGGGTGGCATTTGTGCTCCGACTTCCTAACCAACATTATCGCCCGCCCGAGAGACAAATGTTCCTGCTTTCCCTCGTGCATCTTGCACAACCACTTCGCGGTCAGGACGCTGCATGTCCTAACGCGTTCGTGTAATTTGATCTTCATCCTGCCTTTGCCTATGACTTATTATCCTCTTCGCCTTGTGGCTAGGGCTCTCCGATTGTGCTGTCCTCTAAGCACAGTCCGCAGGAAATTAGATCATCTGTTCGCTCGATTTCATTTGTTTCGAGACCCATTTAGGGCTGATCACTTTGGCCGTACCATCCACCGCAAACAAGCCCACGGACCACTTATGAGACACGGCTAACGATTGTACAAGATCGTCTTTCGCTCTCTCTCTCTCTCTGCGTGAATGTGTGTGAGCGTGTTTGGGTAAATAATGTATGCGCTCTTTTCGCACTCCACCGTGTCGATTTATGTGGTGGCATAAAATGTGTCAAATGTGGCGCAGATCCACTCCAACTCGTGCACCGCTCCTTCCAATCCTGCGTCCTCGTTCCAATCCACTCAACAACAAGCACACCGCGCTAACGCAAACGTGTATAAATGACCCTCAACACTACCGAAAATTAGCAGCGCGCGGATTTCGAAACGACCGAACCTCGCCTTTTCGTCGCCGAGCCTTTGATGCAGGCCTGGTGCTCGAGCCGTGTGCTGCGCAACGTGTGAGAATCATAAATTCATGCTCACACACACACACGTTTATGCTCGACACCTCTACGGCTGCACCGGATCGAACGGTGGCCGGATCGAGCCGCGGCTACTCAGCGCAAGGACCAGCAGCTAGCGGTTCGTTTTTCGCATCGGCGTTTTTAGTAGCGACCTCTCCTCGTCCCATGGTCGTCCTTTGCCGAGGTGTGCCAAACGACGCTCGGAAAAGGACGATAAAATTTTATCATCCGAAAATGTTCCAATAACGTGCCGGCAAGCAGCGTGAAAATGAACGGGTAAAAATGGATGGCCGTTTGGTCTGTGTGGGGGAGTGAGGCCTAAGGTGAGCGCTCAGAAGTGTTCTGCCTGCTGAAGCGATCTACGTGGCTGGTTGGGTTTATGCCACACGTGGTTTCAGTTCAGGCTCTTCCAGTGATAGCGATTCATCAAGTTTCGATGAAGCAAAGCGTTTTCCAACATCGTAATATATAACGGTTTAAGTAGCTTCTTACTATCAAATGCAAGGATATTTAAGCATTCCAAGAAAGAATTGTGTCTCATCCCTTTATTGAACAATTTTCCCACCAAACCATTCAACCGATCAAGCCTTCGTATGCGAATTTCTCACGAGAATGTTTCCCATTTTCCCATAATTAATTTTTCCCTTTTTTCCAGCGAGCACACAGCTTCGATAAAATTGCTCGATTTCAATAATCCTCGCGAGATTATGTGTGTGCTCAATAAAACGAGACTCGCCTCGGAGGAAAATTACGATTCCCTCCTGCCACACACACACACGCACTCAAGTGCACACGCCAAACAGGGCGGAAAGCCGCCTTTCCACCACCGTCACCGTCAGCAAGGAGGTGGAAAATGCTGCTCGCAATAAGAATGATATAATTTATCGCTTTCCGTTCATCGATTTGTGGTCGATTGTTATTTGCCATGCCATGCTTCCCTTCGTCCGCAGCCGGCTGCACTTGCTACGTTGGAGGATTTTCCGATGAGTTTTCTGCCATCAGTGCCGCGAAAAGGGCACGGGCGACCGTTCGCATTCCAAATAATCGAATCAAGCTCGCATTGCGAACGTTTCAGGGCGGGCGGGCTTCTTTGGGTGGGCTCGTAAAATTTCATTCCAAATTGCCCGGTTTTGCCTCTTTATGCCTCCCTAACGCATTCGCAGTTTTGGCCGTTGCACTGTGTGCGAAATTGTTCGCGTAGATTTTTTCCCTACACCGACGCTTCGGCTTTTCGCTTTCAATTTGTGAAGGGGAGAAACGTTGGCACTTTTTTTTGTTTTGCTTCTCACTCACAATCCTTGACGATTGGTTTTGTGTGTGTGGGAGTGTTTATAAGCGGTCCTTTCTCCACCATTTTGCCAATTGTTCTGCCGAGGGTCCGCCAACGAGAGCTAACGAGACTTTTGTTTGAATTCGATTTTCTTGAAATGAAAGTTTTTACGATCGCTTTTTCATTAAATTTCCTTCGATAAGTAAACTCAACGCACACGGTTACAAATAAGCAGTGGAAAGTATTCCTCCTCAACCTGATTACTGCCCGGCGCTGAGCACACATCTTTGCAGTTGACGCCAAAATAGGAAGTGACGGTCGTTGTAGGGGGCTGTGGTTTCTTTCGGAAAGCCAAACTTTTTCTTATTAGATTGCAATTACTTTATGGTCGGGATAAAGTGAATAGTTTATTGGTTCGGGAAGTGCCGTTGCATCGATGACCACCACCAACCAGTGGTTATATTTAATATGACGCGTACTAACGCCGCACCTCAAAGGAAAATTCGATTGTAAGGGAAGGCGATTGGGTTTAATGGCTGGAAAAAGATGTTCGCTAATCGTTCACATAAAATCCAGACAAGATTGAGCCTGGCGTTGGTTAATAAGTAATGGTTGCGAGGTTATAAGTAGATGAAGATTCAATCTAACTCAAAATAGGTGCAGTAAAACCGTTCATCGAATTATTTGGCCCAGATAAGTAGGGCGTTCAGCAGTTTCAATATTTGAACACATCTAATGGGTCTATCCCATTATACAAGACTTTGGATTTTCAATTTCTCAGAAATTTCATACACCATTAGTAGAAAAACACAATTATTAAATTTGATTTAAGGATTGCTTTTGTTAAAATTTTGTCAAAATAAAAGTAGAAATAGAAGATTTTGAGATAAGTTGGGGAAAGATTGAGTGGATTTTTCTGTGATAGTGAATCTGAAAAAATTAGTTTGAACCTGTTTAAACTCGATTTAAAAGTATTGTTTCTATTCAATGATAACTTTAATAATATATTGTGCTTTTTTGCAAGTTATAAGAAAAGTGATTGAAATTCCCAAGCTTGAAAAATTCTTTTAAAAACTATACAATAAACTCTAGTTAGACAAAAAATGCATGTTTACTAACAAGAATATAGTTACCCTTGGAACTATTCAATCGGAATTATAAATACCCTTATTTAATTATTTACTAATGATCGTTTTATGAGGTACGATAACTGTATCTCTCCAACAGAACAAACCTTAATGTAAACTAAGCCTGACGGCTTCCTGTACTAGTAAAGGAGTCGATCAAAATTCAAGTCTTCAAGTCAAGATGGATTTCTTAGTCGATGACATCATTGAGAACGATAAAAACCAAAAAAATATTATAATAATCATGATGCATTTACTAACAGCACAATATTTCTCGATGACTTTTCCTAAATGTGCCAGAAATCGTCAGAATTCTTCGAAATGAATGTGAAATACATAGCTGTAATTTATTATTATAAAGATCTAATGGATCGGTCTACATATAACAGTTCCTACAGGGTGGAGATTATGGAATTGAGAACAACCTTAAATTTATATTCGCAAATGTTGCAAACTTTAGTTTACAAAAACCATGATTGAAACCAAAACAGATTGCAACCATTCCCATATACTTTGAGCAGCATTAACACATGTGTCGTTTAAATTGTCCGTTGCAATTGATTGTTTCATTGCTCTTAAAAGTCTTTTAGCATACTGACACGTTCTATCTCTTAATTTCCTGCAACCCAAAGACACAAACTGATGTTTATGAATTGTCTCCCCGTTACAACGCCCGACATCCCGTTCCGAGGCTCGAAAAACCGTCGTCATATGTGGTGCACCATCTATTACACACACACACTCATTTGCAGCTGGACGCGATCGAAGCGGTTGCAGTCTGTTGCAGTGTCATCCTCATTGTATTACATTGTCGACTCACTCACCAAGAACAATCGTCACACGTTTGCCGTTTCCACGGACCGGAAAGACACGGAAGCGGACCGAGCGTAAGAAGCATAAAACATAAACTGCACCGTGTTCATCGCGGCGCAGTGTTTGCAAAAATGTTTCAAGAACTTTGCTAAAAACCATTGCGCGAAGACGGACGATGAGAAGAATCGCTTACCGATAGCCGTCCGTTTCCTTGAAAAGGAACACTTACGCGATCGTAAATCTTGTCGGTCGCTGTCATTAAGCGTGGCGATAATTTTTAATTAGTGGGTAATTTCCGCTCGCTAGCCCGTTCTTGGTTCTTGGCGCGTCTTACGCAGCCAACGGCCAAAACGCACACACACACACACGCCCCTTTTCTTTGCATCTCCCGGAGAGATTTTATGCTTCAAGGAAACGGAGGCCCATAACCTTTCGCTGTGGTGCAGTGCGTGTTTTACATCTTCGTCATCACACTTTTATCACTTCCGAACCCTAATCTTCATCAATATCGTGTGTTCAAACCTTTCTTCTTTATCTTTTCGCGCTGACTTTCGTTCAAGTTGCTGTTGTTGGTGCTGCTGTTGCGACATGTGTTACACAGAATCCGAGATCCGATACGGGATGATACGGGAGTCGTGAGAAAAAATCGGATCAACCGCACTGCTTCGGAGCACCCTCCGTACGTTTGGGTATGGAAAAGCGTGAAGCTCATCACCTGGAGCGTTCAATTGATTTTCAAAAGCAAACGTCCTGAATCATGGGAATCGTCCTGTTGTTCAGGTGTTTTCATGCACAACACACAGGTCACTTTCTTTGGTAATCTATCATCAAAAGTGACATCCATAAAACCATTCGCCGGGAAGGTTGTTCCTTTTCGTGTTCTACTTTCTCCTACGTGTAGCAATAGACGAAGGGTAACAAAGAAATAGAAAGGATCTCGGAGTCGTTCTTACAGTTGACCCTAAAAATTATGAAATCAATCCGTCAATCAAACCTGTGACTTCAAAGCGGGTGGCATTCGGAGATGAGCTAAGCGAACTTAAAAAAAAAACGGGTTTTGAGATGATGGAAGGGTTTTGTATTCACGTGTGTATGTAATGATAGCTTAAAAGGGTCATTAATAGACAATTCTACTACAAAGCTGTTGTCCGGCAATTAAAATCCGAGAGTTATTTTTTACAGCAACTAGAATTGATTGCTGGATGTATATGTGTTCTACAGATCTTACCTGGTTAATTCAACTCATATGCGTGCTTAAATGAAAATTTATAGACCTTCTTGAGCTGGACTACAGCAACTCATATCCTTGCGCATCTAAATCATGGCCATAATCCTTCGGAGAACCGTCGTTGTGTGCAGTGCGTACACGAGTACCACACACTCTGAAGCAGTCCTACGGAACAATGGCAATAAAATTAGCAAACACATTGTGGATTATCAGTGAGCCAATAATTGATAATAAATTTCCGATATTCTAGGGCTTGTTTTTCTTTTGAAATAAGAGAGAAAGGGAAAGATTGTATGCGCATAGCAGCTCTTACCTTTAGGTCGGTATTTTTCCGACAGCAATTGCGTCCACTGCGGCAGTACCTCAGTCTTTCTAGAACAGCCTTTTTCACTTGTTTTGCTGGGCTTGGACCGGCACCAGTGCAGGCCCACTCCCAGGAGTGATAGGAAACTGCAACTCTTTCCGCAATCAGAATGTCCATCCATTTCCCTGGACAATTGAAAGACGCGTTCGAGCAGGGATAACGGGTAGCACCCAGTGCATTCGACCCATTGGTAACGGCATGCACAAGGATCCTTGTCCCAAAGAGCTCCGTATATTCAATTTATTTCAAATTTATTTATTTATTTCAGGTAATAAAATTAAACAAAATCACACTTATTTCGATTCTCATTTGCCTGGAACCGGGTTGGTGGGACGAGCAAAAACACGAGCTCTTGTGGATTGTTTTTACAAGCTTGGCTTGGTCCCTTTTCCCGTAAACCCCTTTTGGCTGAGGATGACTATTGAACAAGTGACACTGGTATACTCTAAACCGAGTGCTGTTACCATCCCTGCCGAAGATTCCGAAGGGGATTTGGACAATTGAATCAAGTGCGTATTCCCATAGTCACCCGCCCGGGAGACAATTCTAAAGTTCGTTGCGTGCGGGCACGAGACTAATTTCATTTCTTTGGTCATTTTTATCTCAAACGACACACAGCAAGGGCCCGATGCCGTAAGGTCATGCAGACAGACGGGTGCAAAACCAGGACCGGAAAAGTTCACTCTTGATAATAAAAACAACATTATTGGGAGTACACACACACACACACACACACATATATATATACGTCGCTACAACCGTGTCCTGGGAGGGATGTGAAGTTGCACAATACGGTTTTTCCGTTTCCGCTGGGATTTGGTACCCCCTGGAGAGATGTTCCCGGCACCGGGCTAAACCAGCTACCATCGGGAGACAAATTGAGACACACACACACAAAGGAGACGCACTTCCCCTTTGCCTTCCGACACGCGTTTGAGATTGAGCACTGGTAGATTGTTATCAGTGTCGGTTTCACAAATTGCACAGCAGCATGATAATGGCGTTGGGGTGTTTGTGTTCGTGCGCCTGCCGGGTTGTCCTTTTATTTACCACAGCATCCTGTTTGCATTAGATCGACACCCTTACCACGGGGGCTGCACCAAATGTGTGTTGACTTGGTAAGCGTAGGGTCAGGAGAGGGAGCAGGTAGAAGAGAGAGCGACAGGAGAGGAGTTAATAAAATCTCACTTGACTCCGTGTGCCATACGGTGCCATAAGGATGGTGGAGGATTTTTTGGCGGAAAATGGAGAGCAGGGAACAAGTGTAATTTATGTAATTGGGACACCCCTTGCGTCCCGGTGAAACTCCCGGGCAAGCGGTGGGATGGGAGTTTTCGCCTCACTCGATGATGGTGATGGTTAGCTGGTGATGAGCTGTTGGCACAGGAGGGCCGTGGTGTGTCAAGCAGCCGGGTCAGAAGGGTGACATAATACTCTGCCGAAGAGAGATGTCATTTTTGTTTGGAAAAAAGGGTCGCGCGTGCTGCGCTGGTTGTTCCCGGTGAGTAATTAGTGGTAAATCTGTTCTTAATCTACCACGGTGTAATCTATTGAGCGATGGGTGGGATTTTTTGGTTTGGTAAGAAAAGTGTATCGTAAAGCAAACGTTTGGTTGATATTGAAAAATAGATTATTTCGCTCCAGTTTTGTACAATACTAGCCATCGTGAATCAAAGTAAATAATTAAAAAAATCAATCCCTTATTTATGTAATGAATGTTTAAATTTATTGATTAAATTAACTAAAATGTGAAGTACATAGGGTACATGTACAATTAGTGGTGGAATTTATAGTGCAACAGGTATATTGTGGTGAGTTTAAAGTGTCAGGAAATTAAATGTATTTATTTATTTATTTAATTTCGTTAATTTTTTTTCCAAACAAAATTATTTATAGCATTAAAAACAACGAATTTACTAAAGTACTCATGGTTTGATAGGCTCGAACCGTGAGAAATACTGTTATAATATCGGTCGACATATACTGGAAAGGTACCATGTAACATATAAATCTTTTATTAAAAATTACAGAACATTTCATACAGTCATGAATAACTAAATTGATTCTAACACTTCATAAAGAATGTAGTTTAGCACACTACAATCACGATTGGTCCAATCATCACTAAGGGTACATTTACTCCACAGTTACAACATTAACTGTGCTGTATCGTATGAAAAACAATAAAAAATAAATAAAATTAAATTCATATACTCTAAGATGTTCAGTCAAGATCCCACCAAATACCTGTATTCCTGTTCCCCAATATACGCTATTAATACCAACCGACGGTAATCACGTATCTCGAATATTTGCCTTTATCTAATTTCGAGGTTTTCTATCAAATTATAGTTAATTTTCGCATACTTTTGCTTGAAGTGGTAGGTTTTAGCCACTAATTTAGTTATTTGATCTGATTCCAACTGAAGATTACAATTTTGTACCTTTTTAAAATGATTTTTGAAATTCAACCGCAAGAGCGTTTTTTGCGTTAATTGATGAAATTTGCTCAAAGAACTTTCAAATTTAAAATATTGAGTAATACATGCCATACTACTACAGGGAAATACCTATACTTTAGACTGTATTTTGCAATAGGACAATAATGTGTACTCAATTTTGATTTCTACAAGCGTTTGTATGGAAAATTATCGACAACTTTTCAAGTATAACGTTTCTATTAATACCGGGAGGCTAAAAGCGTGTGAAATGGTGTGAAGAATGATGCTGCATGCAAGGGAATTGAATAGAATAATAGAGATGTTACAATGTTGCATTGACGCCTTTGCTCAACTCTACTAATAGCGGCATCTTATGATCACACCTAGTGCTTAAAGTATTGTATTATCACTACATCTAATTAATGTAAACATCTGCTTCTCGCTACGTTACGCTTTTTTCTGCTAGTCACCGCAATCACTGCTCCCAGCATATGCAAACGATGCAACAGATGCACAAATGAAACGAATTTTGGTCGTGAGTTTGCATGTGATGAACTGCAAGATCTATTAGTTTTATATTCAGTTTTTACACAAGAGGGATTTTATACTCATAAAAATGGTTTATTAAAAAAAAAGAGAAATACTTCGCCTTTACAAACAAATACATCGCTTCTTTGCATATTTAATTGATTTAAGTTATTGACGTCTACTTGGAAGTGTCCAGCAGCAGCAATTGATACTAACATTGCGCCAAACTCTAATTAAAAGTTTTACTCAAAATCTTATAGAAAATCCACCTCATACGCACGCAATGCAACATGCAGTTCATCGTTTGCATTTGGAGTGAACTGGCCTTTCGGTGCAAGCAGCTGGGGCGAGGGCGGGTGAATAATTACGTGTAAATGAGCGTGAATAACGCTCATTTGTCATGTCACAGACCCGTCCATCTGATCGGCACCACAGTCATAGAGGTGGAATTCACACCATCACACTCATGAAGCGTTACAGACGCACTAGACTGGCCACCGAGACCGAGCAACGCGGACGGCTCTGATGCGAAAGCGCACACCCTGCGAAGTCGCACTGCGATTAAACAGGCCTCCCTTTTATTTTATGCTCTGGATGCCTGGCTGAAGCGCCGCCGATGCGCTTTGCGTGTGGCTTTGCTGTTTTATTGTTTTGTCAATCAGCTGTCAGGGTTGGGCTTTTATTTAAAGAACACTGTTTTTTCCCCTTTTTGAAAACATTCTTAAAAAATGTGACGTCGTGGGCGAAATTCCCGATTCATTACAACAAAATGTAAAACACAAGCCTATTCCAAAAAAGCCCAAGAGTTGATGTGTGAGCTGAAGAGCAGATAACACTTCTTGCTTAAGACCACGTAACCCCTTTCTGCTAATTGAAAGAAACATTGATCAACTTGAGCATTAAATTACCTTCCGTAAAAAGCTTTTGATTTTGTAGAATTATCTTTGGCTTATTGAAAAGTTTCCCCTGATTTCTTCTTTCCCCGCAGTAAGATTCTACCCCCTTCCCTTGGTCTTACATTCAACACAGCAGGAGAAGTTCCGTCGTGTGCATTTTTTCGATCGCCTTTCTCTCGCTTGGACACGCATGTAGGTGGTCATGCAGATATCAGGGTGGACGATCCAGCGTCACCTGATACTGAGCATCGCGCATGGCACAACAACAAAAAGTAAACGACCACAAACCATCTGAATAATAAGCGTCGTAGGCTTCTATCAGAATGCACACACATGCCCGCGTCGCCGTATGGGGGCCTCTCCGGACAAGCTCTCCGGCCAAGCGAATGTGACTCCACGACCAGTGTCCCGAAGCCCGAGCTGTGACTTTGGGATGTTTATGATGATTTTGGTGAATCGCTTCCCCGTTTGAGCGCGCACGACGGGTGGCCTCCCCGTTGCTGAAACGCACGAACCGGCTGCCCCGGGTTTGAGCCACTCCAACGGGTGCTGGGGCAACGGACGAACAAAAAGAAGCCATTACGGCCAGCTTCTCATCGCCAGTCGCGACGTGTGTGCTGCAACGCAGCGCTCCCCGGGCCCCGTGAATGGAGAGATATTTAAATTATACAAAATAAACAGCGAATCGATTTATGGCACCACCCGATGGTGTTAGGTTGTGGATGTTCGCTCGGAAAGGTTCCACCCATGGGGTGTCCGCTGGCACCGCGTTCTTCGTCCTTTCTGTCTTTCTCGCGAGCGCACACCGATTATCTGTGCGTTTGTGTGTGTTTCAGGGTGAATTAATCGCTCATCCTCTGCTCATTCTTTCAATGCAAATTCCTTACGGATTACGCGGAGGCAGAAGTCAAAGTACCGAAACGTATGCTTGACTTCGCGGTGCTGCTTGAAATGAATTAAGCGAGACAGCGGGAGCGGGAGATTCGGAAGCACCGGTTAGGGACAGGATAAAAGCATTTGCCTTTATTGCTAGAAAATGGGCTTGATTTGCAAAGCCTAGCAAAAGGGTGTTTTATTGCTAAGGGATTGCACTGGATTTGAATATGCAGATAATTATATTTTCGATTATTTTATTTTCCAATTTTTGTGTTTGTTGGATAAGTGTTGAGGAAACAAAATGTTATATTAGCTACACATTTTCACACATCACACATTTTGACAGTGTTTTGTTCAGGTGATGTTAATTCTGAATATTTAACTATATTTTTACACAAAGGACATACATACTTGAACAGTTCACAGTACATTGATTTCGTACTCCAAAATAATGAAAATCCCGTATTTAATGCGTGTTTAATAGATCAGTTGCAACCAATGCTACAAGCGTTACTGGACTTATTCACCAACATTTTCAAACATGAAATCTTAGTTGTTGTCTTTTACAGACTACGTTATGTCACAGTTCAAACTTAGTTTGTGTTATCATGTTTATGTACTTTTTTTAAACATTTTAATCGTTTATTTCAAATGACTTTTTGGTTCCCAGTTTTGGTCCAATGTCTAACGCGACAATGTCAACCTATAAACATTTATGAAATTTATTAGTACATAGTCGTAAAGGATGTTCTCCCATCCATTGAATTAACTACAATATCGTGTTAAAAAAACCAATTGGTGTATTTCAAATCATTTATTAAAAAATTAAAAAAGAAGAATGCTATGATCGACATAAATTATGAAAAAGGGATTTATTAGTTATTTTATACATTTTATAATTGTTCAGATTTGCCATTACAATGCCATCTCTTCGTTGATTCTGGAAAAAAGTATCCATTTTTTTCTGCTGGCAGTGAATCAAGGCATCAGTGAAAAACTGTTGTCAACTTCTGTAAAGTAAAATAATCATTTGCTCGGAATTTTCAACATTACTCCTTAGCAATACAAGCAGTAATCCAAAACTCATTCAAAATCGTTCTAAGCAGGTGTATTTTTACAAAGCCTCTTCCGACTTTAGCTGTTAAAATGTACTGAAAAACTAAAAACAAAATCAAAACACAAATGCCTAAAATTGCAAAAAAGGATATGAACACCAATACCTATCGGAAGTATACATAAAACAATAGACATTATGAAATAGAACAGTGTAGTTGATTATTCAATCTCCTATTTGTTACTAACAGGGTATTTAGGGTATGGCTTTACAACGCAATGCACAGGTGCCTCTTTAAGATTCAAGATGCACACCAAGAGACACTTATTCTACGGTCTAAATACACCTGGATTTAAGCAGTACTGCAAATTCCTCATAATTAAACAAACAAACAAAAAACACTTGAAATAAGTATTGAACCGATACCGACACTGGTACTGTTCCCAATCCAGTCCTGCAATAGATACGTGGCATTCCTCTAACTGATACTGAAGTCTTTTCAGTTCTGGAATAGTTGCCGATTATGTACCGGTCCTGGAGCTTTACCAGGATCTGCGCAGCATATAGAGAAATATATTTCAGCTACTGGTTAACGATTGAATAAAGCCATCGATTGTTTTAGAAGTAAGTGAGTTTAAATTAGAAAATATTTTTCTGAGCAATACAAAACCGACCTTCTTCAAAGAAACTTAAATTGACAAGATCACAAAAAAAGTAACATAAAACTAAACCCCAACAGAAAAGGCCTTTCGACCTACAACGCATCCAAATTGAACTAACCCTCAATCCAGTTGGCGTGGCGGCATTGTTCGGTTAAATTGGACGCAGATACCGACCGATGATGGCTGATATTGCAACCCTTCCCTTTCCTTTCCAGCCGTTCTTGCCGGTGCGTCGCTACAAATTAGCCGGTATAAATTATTGCATTTTACGATATTTCGCCTCGCGTCGCTAACTTTCCCGCAATACGCCTGCAAACGGGGTGTGGCGCATCAGAGGCCATCCAAGGATCTTAGAACAGTCCGCGCTACAGCAAACAACCAACCATGCCCTGCTAGTTTTACGAATGCTTCATCGTTGAAGCTCCCGAAGGGGGTTGAAGAAAGGGGGTTTGCCAATGAAAACTGTATCAAAGTTGGTGAACAGAATATTAAAACAATTTCATCTACTTTACTCTGGTGCGTTCGTTAGGACGTTTCGTTTCGACCGACCGGTCGGCTGGGGCTCCGCATTCGCATGGGAGCTTTCGGATAGCGTCTCGTTTGGTGTTCACTGATCGTTAGCGGCCTGGAAGTGGCCATTAACACTTTCGTTACGAGAGCCCATTAACGCACTCGCTTGAGCTGCTCGCAGCTGGGCACAATTGCGATGCGATGAATGGTAAAGCGAACTTGTATGATGATGAAGATCTGGTAAGAGAAATTATTAAACTGATTCAAAATGTTTATCGAAATGCTCACACAAACGAAATGGTCAGTTTGGAATAAAGGTACACCTCACGTTCGGGATGACATTTTTATGCTTCTTTTCAATTTGAAACCTAGAAAATCCACCAAAACTCCGCACCGAAAGTCAACAATGCCTGTAACCTTTTGCCACAAAGAATAGACTCAACCAAGCATTCGCGGAGGGTTTTTTGTGTTGTATTTACCATTTATACTTCACAATGTTTCAATTGTCACTCGAGCCAATCATTCATCCGATTTCACTCAACATCTAGACCGAAGCGTTATCCGGTACGCGTCATCTCTTGTGGCGGGCAACAAAAGCGCACCCTTCGATCGCAGCAGCGATCGAGTGGGATCGTTGATCAAAGCCGAGGATTGAACTGTTGAAGTTTGATGAAATTATCAGCTCCCTGTCATCGAATGGCACGAAGCAGCAGGACAACGAAACCCGTGTCGTGGGTAAGCTCACCCATCTATTCTGGCAGGGTTTGCAGGGCTGTGTTCGCGGAACCCCAAAAACCCGCCGTCCAATTCCAGCCCGAACAAAAGCCGGATGGATAACGAGCGCTTCTTTTTCACCTTTCCACCGTGTCAAGAAAGCGTCAATGGATAAAGTGGTCCATTCCTTTGCCCTTTCTCACTCTCTTTTTCTCGCTTAGCTCTTCTGATTTAAGATTGTCCCAAATAAAAAGACGCTCGCTAGTTCGTTCGCGCTACGTTGATTAATTGTTTGTCATCAATCATCACGAATTTTTGGAGATTTTTTTTTTAAATATTTTTTGTTGTTCCGGTTGCTCCGTTGGCTAAGCCAGCAAACACTCCCACTCTGAGCGTGGCCACTTGTGATCTGATTGCAGCAAGTCGACATTTACAGCGTCTCCCGTACACGCATTCGTTCGTGGTAACGTCAGCGTTTAAAGTTTGACACATTTTATCCACACAATAACAAAAAAAGCCATTCACAGCTTCCTGATGCGCGATTCGCTCCACTGCCGGAGCCATTTTCAGTAATGCTCCGGGTTTGTTAAAGGTATCAGGTTTCAACTGTCCACATTTGCACACTGCACGGCTGAAAGTGTGTTGGAAGTCCTGAGGGAAACGGGTGCATCATTTATCATCCGAAAGATTCGAACGATGCAGTTGCACACTGCCCGTTGCGCCGTCAATTTCCTCTGGAATGGCATTTTTTGGACAGCAGCAATATCCGCTTTCTTTGCACCGTAGACCATACGAAAGGGAGAGGCCAACGGGGTCGTTAGAAGGTGCTAGTAGGTCAGCGGCAAGAAACATTGTACAGTAGCAAGCAAGATTTGCACGTTCGATTGCAGCAGATGCTACACGATTAGCTGGTGTGGACAACGCTTTCAAGCTCGTGCTAGGAGTCTGTGTGCGTGTGAGTGGTTAAACTGGGGAAATAAATTAAGATGCTCCGATACGATCACAGCCAACGTCTGAACTCCGAACTTCGTGGTGCTTACATTGTGTTGTATGAGCTTGGATCTTGGTTCCATTTGTTAGGATTAAGGAAGAATTTTATCGCCAGCAAATGATCAGTTGCTTGATTTGGGCTTCCAGGGCCAACAACAGATTGTATAGGGACATTAGGTCATCATTTCGAACAAGCTTTATTGCGAATGAAAACATCTCTACTCGGACATGAAACTGAAAAGAAACTCCTTTATTTAATGGGTAAGTTTTACTTGGTATAACAATTTTGGTGATTATTCGTTGATTTGCTCATGCTTATTCAGGAGTTTTCCTCGAGAAGAGATACAAAAGGTGTAGCACTCTTCCCAATGCATTCCTTTCGCTTATTTGACTATACAAGTGCTTACCTCACGAGCAACTTCTTATCATATTGCAACATTGACTGCTTACAAGTAGTTCCAATCATTCGCCTTTATACACACGTATCGTAAGTGATTAAGTAACGGAAAGCCCCAAAACGGGAAGCTACACAACAAATCTGCATAAATAAATTAAATAGTTTTGCTTCTTCTGCGTGGAAGTCTTTCTCATCTCGATGCATTCGCCGTGCATCGTTCGTCTAATACTGATGATACTGAACTTGGAACGAAATCTCATGACTAAGCTGGGGCTGATGGGGAGCTTCTGCTCGCTTCTGATCAGTTGGAAGAGCTGCCCGGCGAGCCGGCCGGTGGAAGAGAGGAAGGTGGCGGTGCCGGTGACGATCGATGCTGAGCCTGCGGTATTTGGTATGGTGTGAAGCGGGTAAAGTGTTTGGCCCGCGGATCCGGCGAAGGCGTGCCGGAGGAGCTTGTCGGCGTGAGCGGTGTCGATGGGGATAGGATCGTGCCTCCGGAAGGTCCCAGTGCTGTTGCTGGTGGAGGCGGCGGTGGTGGTGGTGTAGTATGCCGAGGGCCACCACTAGCACTAGCTGCAGCAGCAACGGCCGCTGCGGCAGCCGCTGCATTGGGCAGAAACCCGGCAGGTAGCTGTGGACTAGCGGGCCAGCTGGCCGAGTTCTGCCAAACGCCCAGGTTGAGCGCACCGAGCGCTTGCGGCCGCTGGTACATCTGGGGCAGCAGCAGTTCGCTGTAGGGCGAGCGGCCCCACATCTGCAGATGCTGGCGTGCTTTCTCCAGCAGGGCGGCGGAAGATGCATCCTGAAAGTCGGCAGGACTGGGGCCGGACGTGAACTGTGCCATCAGCGGATCGGGAAACAGGCGCAGCGGCGATCGCATATGCTGCTCGAAAAGTAGGGCATCCATTGGGTCGCTGGGGTAAGAGAGAGGGAAGAAAGGGGAGAAGAGAAAACATGGTAAAAGGTTAGTGTGAGTGATGAAAGCAATTATCGAATGGTAATGAGGTGAGCTGTTAATCATTGGATTTGAGGCAATTACTGGTAATAAAATGAAGACGGGAATGAATGAGAAAGAGTCCAAGGTCCTGACGAAACGGCCGGATACTATTCCGTGCACTAATAAAAACAACACACTCACGCACACACACAAAAAAACAACAACGAGCGGAAACTTGGAAAGGCTTCAAGTTACAATTTAGCCACGCTGCTGCACAGCCACAAGATGCTGTCGTGTACCGCGGGGAGCTGAAGTGCGCCCTTAGGGAATAGCCTTTCGGCGAATGGTCGAACCGTCGAATCAGCACTGGCCCCGCAGCCGGCAAACCCCGGCTGTGGCGTAAATTACAGGGCGGCTCGGCGAGCCTTTGATGAAATTGTACTTTTCAGCTCCTTTTCCACGATGCAAAGGGGGGGCATGTGTAATTGAGGTGCATGCAGGGCTCAGGAGGATGCTCCTGAAGAGGCCAGCGAATTCCAGCCAGTGAGCGAGAGGGAAAGAGTGGCCCATTTCCCGGGAATGTGAGTCTGCATTGCATGCGATCTGCGTCAACGCCTCAAGCATCATCGATTCGTTGCATCGTTGGTACGTTTTTGTGATTTTTTTTCTCTCTCTCTCTCTCTCTCTGTGCGTGTGAAGGATGTGTTGGGAGTTTTGGTTTGCTGGTGTGCACACGAAGGGAATCAACTCGTCGCCTGATTGTCTCGCATTGCACGACGGCCTTTGGTTTTGGCAACGCCCGTGCGTAGCTAATGAACGGCGAGGATTGAGCAACGAGACAGCTCCAAAAACACCGTCAAACAACTAAGCTCTCCTTTTAAATCCAAAGGTACACACAAATATAGCAAAAACTGGAGTTCGAAGTTTCCATTTCGAAGGTGCTCTCTGCACGTGCTCATTATTTCAGTGTTAAATTTTGTGCCCAAAACAACAACAATAGACAGCATCTACACCAAAAAAAAATTGTTTGAAAATGTTCGTTAGAAGCTTCCAATCACGTTCGTCCGTGTGGAGTTTGCGTGCAGCAGACAACTTCACACCTAACCATCAGCTTCATCATTATCATCATCGCCGAACGGATGATTGGAGGATGCCCGCGGGCAACCTTCCACGCATTTATGGCTTGTGGAAGGATTTGGAGCCAATTTTGCAGGTTCAAAAGTGTTTTTATAATGTCTGGAGATTTTAAAATAGTTCCAACACTTTTTGTGCTGGCTAAAACAATCCTGGCTTTTCATATAAAAACGGCACTTTTCTGAACCAAAACTAAAAAATATTTTATTTTCCAAGGAAAAAAAAGAATCGAATCATCCAGAAATATGAGCTGTTAACTATTCTAGCTGTGCGTTTGTATAAGTTGAGAATTGAATTGGTTGCAGGAGTTGCTTGATTCGTACAACGCTTATGTTAAGTACAATTTGTTAACCCTTAATACCGAACACAGACAAGTTATTCTAACAAAAATCTAGATTCAATTGATGAAAATATTCAATCGCTTTCAACTTTCACAATAAACATCACAAAGAATAGAGCTGAAAACTTTAAAAGAAAAAAATCAACTTTTACAATAAAAACTATCCGAAGTGCTTCAGGTTTGCAGCAGCAACCCACCAGTAAAATGCATTTAATAACGATACAAATAAATAAGTAAAATTATTGTTATCATCAAATGCTTGCAGCAAGCGAATAAAGCAAATAAGATTTAAAAAAAAACATATCCCGAAAGGATTGCCTAAAATTAAATCTTTTTCTTTATTTGAAAACATTATAAAATCAAAAATCAATTACAATAACTTAATTTTGTCTTATTGAGATTAAGATTGTACATGCTTGAATTCAATTATAAATGCTTATATTACACATTATATAGCATACAATATAGGTCAGTCCATTTCGGACTCTTGCAATTTAAAAACCTTCTTAACTTCACGGATTTCTCTACAAATTTATTGACCATCTTTCGTCACAAAACCTTATCGATGTTTCCTTTACCTTATCTCTTTGCACGTATGTAAAAATTAGAAAAGAATTACAAGAGCTTCATACCAAAACCAAGAATATGTATATTATTTAACACGAGCATACCATTCCGTACACTTCATATCAATTAAGTAAATTGATTAAATCATTATTGTTAATTGTTTGTTTTGTATGCAAATCAATGGTAATTCATGTCAGTTCATTTTGAAACATTTCTAATGAATAATTTAGATGAGAAAACGGATTTGTTGAAGAATTTTATAAAGAAACAGCTGGCGTTTTCGCTTCAATGGCAAACAAAATCGTAAGTGCCTGGGATTGACTAACGCATAAATTAAACTGTCCGTATCAGCCCGATTTGAGGGAAGGTAAGCTAATGCTTTTCGACACTGAAAGTCATTATTAATCTCTCATTACAAAATGCCACAATTTTCCTGCGATACACTCGTGAAAAGAACTGTTAACGCGCGCAAGTCAAAAGCCCGAACTACACTCCTCGCGCCATCCGACCGCTCCCATTCTCCCGCATCGCAAACGCAAACCGACGCGCCACTGCGTCTGGTTCGACATCAACCTCGATAGGAGCCCTTCAAACCTCACAACTTCCCGAAGCATGCATTCGCTAACGCACGTCCTGCGATCATTTTTGCCGAGCAACCCGAGCAAAACAAAATTACCGGGTTAGAGATCCTTTCTGGTCAGTGGTGCATTGCCAAAATTGCGTTCACTTTTCCATCCGCCCTTTCGCCGCCCGCCATACCCATTCCGCAGCTTCCAACCGCGGCAACGAGTTTTCCAACGCGCAACGAGAAACGAGTTTTGCATTAAAATTCATCAATTTCGAATAAATTACCACTTCGCACTTCACATCACCATCGCCCAGCAGTTGCCCCGCCAGCACCCAGCAACCGGTGGGCCTCACATCCTGCAGAAGCTGCTGAAAATGAGCATTCATCAGCGTGCGTTTCGTGGCGAGCTCGGGTTACAGCAGCATATATTTTGTTTTTGTTTTTTTTTGTTTTTTTTTTTTTTGGCAACGGTGTGACGCGCAAGATGACGCGCTGTAACGCGAAACGCGCTTGCATTTTTATCAATCATTACCACACGGTGTGGCGCGCTGATGATGTATGATGGTGCACGGACAACATAATAATTTATGTTTCTGTTTCACCCGTGTCTTTTTTTGTTTTTGTTTTCGTCACTCATCTCCAGCGTCCTTCGTGGGGGCACGCTATATTACCGCGGGTGCGTGGCGTGCAGGGCATTGTGCTCTTCTCGCGGCCCCCCCTGGGAGACTGGGAGACTGCAGGCCATGTTGGCCGGCTCTGCCCGGGCCGCCTAAAGTGTCAGAATAATTACGCACCACTTTTAACAACCATTTAAGTACCCACACTGGGCCGGTTGGAGCCCCGAACGCGGTCCCTGATAGTTGCCCTGTGCCGCCCTGTAATCATCACATTTGGAAAGGATGAACTTCACCTCGTTCGGGGCGTATTATTTTTCGGGCGGGGGTTTTGGTTCAACGGGTAGATTGGTCACTCACTGGGCCGCCTGGACGGACTGACGGAGACTGGAGTGGACTGGAGTGCACGTGGTGAAGGGCCACTGGCTGAGGAGGAGCGTGTTGCGAGTACATTTACGGCCCAAAACAATGCAATCGAGATGGTTGCAGCGTGCCCAGCGTGCAACGGTGGCGGCGGCGCGTTTGTGCGAAAAGAGGTGAAAATTTAATGAAATTAAGGTGCGAAAAAGGAGGTCCTTCCTTTTGGCGGCAATTTTCATCAACAGTGGGCTTGGCCGGGACATAAGGGTGGACAAAACTGTTGCATATTTATTGAGAAAATTAACAAAATTTAAAAGAACCAAATATTTGCAATCCTCTGTTACCTTACGATTGTTATTAATTTATTTAAATTTTAACAGTTACGTAGTTAAGTGTAACATTGATTAAAGATAAGTTTAATTTAAATAGAAAAGTGAAGAATATTTAAGGATATATAAAAATTCTAATAAGAAAAATCAAGTCAACTCATCCAGGTAATGTTCAAATTTTGTAAATAGATTTTGAACAGATCCTTGAGTAATTGTTTACACTGTTTACAATTGAAATACTTCACAATGTTTTATTACCAAACGATATAACTTCTGGATCCAGAACATGAAATCCCACTATTGAAATTATTCGTGCAAAGCAGAGTCATTATATTAGAGCATTTAATTTAAAATACGACTTCGTGTTGATCGACCGTAAAGAAATCACATTACTTATTGTTCACTTTTGTGTGAAGTAGTACAAAATTTAAGCTCTTATACAGAAAAGATTATAAATAAAAACAAAACTCAGGCTCAAAACATGATAAACCCCCTGTTGATCATTATCCTTGCAGTAACGCATGCAGAACAACCACAATTACATCATTGCACCTTTCACCGTGGTGCAAGCCGGCAGGAGAGCCGAATAAAAAAAAAATCCGATTCCACAGCCCGTTCTAACGTCATCATCAAGTGAAAGTTTAATAGTTGTTCATGTTGAGGTTAATTTTAGCTGAATTAAAACCCAAACCACCACACCCAGCACCCAGTCCCCTGCTCAGTAGCAGAGTGCCTACGGTTGCTCGCACACTGCTGCACTTTTTCCCTGTGTCTGTATGCATCGTTCTTGCTTGCCTGAACCGCCACTACCACCACCACTACGACCGGGACAACTGTTGCGTGGTGCATAATTTGTGCGCAGTGTGCAGCGGAAGTGCACACACGCGGGAGCCGCTACAACGTTCGGTTTGCGTCGAAAACATCGAAAAGGTGGTGCTACAAATCCCGCTATCGTGCCCACCGCTGCCCACGGGGAGCGGTGTAAGATGACCGGACCGGATCATTTATGCCGGTACGTTGCTCTCCCCACTATTTTCCCTCTGTTTTCACCTTTCATAATTCATGCCAACGTTCCAAGGGCGTCCCGAAAGGTGTAGCAAAACGCATCAACAACAACGCGCGAACCGACATTGTAAAGTGGTGGCCCGGATCACGGGTGAACACTGAGCAGAGTTGCAACGATCAATCGATCGCCACTCACCGAGGCCAGCAAAAACTCGGTGTCGAATTCGGGACATTTCTTAGCATTTTCCTTCCCGTTTTCTTCCATGCTTTCGCTCGGTCCAAGCTGCTTTAGTTCACAATTTATTCAAATTACGCGTTAATTACGCAAACCAGTGGTACCGCGAGCCGCTCCCTCGGTCGGTAGATGGAAGATGGTGCACTGCAACAGGCGAAAGCCGGTCCCAACCCAAAACCTGCTGCTGGGGCCATTTTTCTTCAAATTAACACTTCACGGGCGGATTCTTTGAGCTCTCTGTGGCCCGGGCACTGTGGCACATTGTTCTTCTTCGCGTCAAGCTCAACACGAGTGCATCATCGGAAGCCGCCGATTGCTCGTTTTTCGCATTGCACAAGCGGGCCGCTTCTTGCCGTGGGTTAAATCAATGCAGCGGTATGCAAATTGAAGAAAATTGGTTCAACCGTTTTTGTGTTTTTGTTGTTGTTGTTGTTGTTGCAACGGACGGATGCAGCGTGACAGAAACGACTAGGGGGAAAGACACATTCGGAGTTTTTGATCTTGCCGACAGGGCACAAACTGGCCACCGACACAACGTGACGGAGCAGTGAGTGGGCTGTCAAAATAATTATGCTACTTGGAGGTGTTACTAAACAGCTCTATCTTGGGGAAATGTTTTTCCAGTGTTATTTTTGTACTCAGGCGCCTTACTTTTTAGCAATTTAATTTCAGTTTTGTTCAATGTGTTGATATAAAAAACACCTTTGAAAAGTTTTTTGATGGTAAATAATATCATATTCGTGTGTTTTAAACTGCAGAATAACATTTTTATGAAATTTCGATGAGCTTGAAATTCATAATTTAGTAAAATGACAAGGCAACACAACAGAAAAGCTTCTCCAAGAAAACCTCATAATAATTTTCTATTTTCAGCCTTTGATACTCATTTCCCAATACCGCCCACTGGTAGACGAAACTAATTTCCCTTGAGAACTGATTCTAGGCAACAAAATATCTTACACAACCACCAAACCAAGCCTCCGAGCAAACAAGCCAGTCACACAAAAAAAAAAGAAACCCCAAACCACACACTCACACGTAATCCAGCACCAGCAGGAAAAGTGGAAAACAATCAGAAAGCAATCAATAACACTAATTGGCCCAATAAATCATGCTCCAGCGGCATCAGCGGTGTGTCGGCATTTCCCATCTATTTTTCCAACCGCCCGGTGTCGGTTTCGTCGATCGATCGTGACAAAGAAACGCACAAGGCGAAGGTGTCGCTGGCGGAAGACGACGCAGCAACAACGGTCCGCCAAAGACACTTGATTGAAATTTCTCACCAAGCGGGGGCCCCCGTCGGCGGCGGGAGGTTTCCGATAACGGGTGAAACTGTTCATTGCAAAATAATTGTTTTAACGCTAGAGGAGTCAACCCGGGGTACAAGCACTGGAACGAGCCCCCAGCCCGGATCGTTGAGCTTTATTGCGGAAAGCGCTCGACCGGATGTCGGTATGGGCAAAAGATTTTTTTTCCGCTACTACCCCATCCTTGCTTCACCCCAACAGTGTGCCACCCAAACCTGCCATTAATCAATGTTCGCATTTTCTTTGCGAAGCGCTTGAGAAGAATCGATGAGTTTTTGCTTTCTTGTTTCGCAAGACATGCCCCTGCAACGGGATGAAGGGAAAAAAAAGAACGTGCAATCGATCGAGTGGGAAAATTGAGAAAAGAAACGGAAAACTCGATGCAAAATTGAGCGGGAGGAAGGAAGCAATGCTTCAACGCTTTGAGCAACAAACTTGCACTCATACGCCGGTCTACGAGGTGGTGGAAAATTGAACCATACATCCTTTCTCGCGATGTTCCTAGAGAAAACGAGACAGAGAAAGAGAGAGGGCTACCAGTGGAAAGAAAATTGTGCGTCCAATCGTCCCATTACTGAACGAGGGTCCCGCTATCGAATGTGTGGCCAGAGCGGACTCGTTTTCTGGTGGGTCTATATTTATGGTTATTGTAGTCGCGCTTAGATGTATTTGTGTTCTCTCTTTTTTGTTGTTTTATGCGCGAAAACATGAAAATTCAACCAGTCGAAACTGGGATGGGTGCAGCAGCAAAAAAAAAAAGCCCCAGAAAAGACCGAGAAAACTACTGAGCAACGGAACGAGAAGTGATTCCGCAATGTTGGCGGCTTTTCGGGCCTAATTACAGACCAGGCAGCTACAGGGCAACAAAGCAGAAGCGAACCAACGAACGGGCGCGCGCGAATATTAATGTTGCGTTCTTGCCTCTCCTGTTGTGTTTTGTGTCCGTCTGTTTTGTGGATCGAATGTTCCATTAGTGCAACAAATCAGCAGCTTAGAGACGAATGGGTGTACGGATGGGAAGTGTTTGCAAAAGTATGAAACATAGTCGTCTGAGACGGTGTGGGATGCGCTTGTGTGCTGTCGCGGGCAAGTGAAGGGATGATGAATGGACGAAGGGAAGAATAGCAGCAGCAGTAAATAGTACCGAAAGTAATGATGAAAATGAGATCTTATTAAATTAACAATATTTATGTCGTCGACTGCTGTCGTTCTGTTGTGAGTTGTGGTACGCAATGAATACTTGCATAAAGATGGGTAGTATCATAATTCATTTTCATGCAAGTTTGAATAGTTTTTAAATGTTAAACATATCTTTCAATGATTTTACTTGTTGGAAAAACGACCTAAACGATCATGGCGGCCAAATAAAGGATTCCTTGCTTTAATGTCATTAAAAGATCAATTAAAAGATCAACACTTTCCTCAGCATAAGGACTACTAAAGATCCTTATCCAAAAGATTACATCGATTACTGAAACCATCGACCTACTCCAAATAAACAGTTTTATAAATATTTTGATCTAGATTTATTTTTTGTTTCCTTTTTTTCATTTTTAATAAAGTTTGTGCAAAGCAACCAATTATTTTAACTTATTTGAATTTCAGAACTGAAAATTTCAGTTTTTTTATTTATAGAAGCTGAAGATATAAACCTTTTATCATTGTTTCAAAACAAATTAAGAGGAATAGACTTATTTGATGTCATAAATAAACTACGAATAATGAAACACTTGCAATGAATACAAGTTGCAATGAATGCATGTAAAGTAGAACAATTGAACGCCTCCTACTAAATTATTCATGCAAAAAAATACAAATAAAATAAAACAAAATACAGCAATAATTGAGGCTATCCTAAAAAGATGTATTTTCAAACCATTTATTTACGATACTGTTAAAATAAAAGCTTCTTATAAATTTCACTTGCACGCTACTACTTTTTCTAATAAGTAAATATCAATGTATGTAATAAAATAATGTCCAGTTCATATAAAAAGGACATTCTCAGGAATAAGCAAAATGTCTGCTTAGAAATAAAGAAAACTTTTTAAAGAAGAAGAATAATAAGAACAAGAACAATTCATCTTAAGGAAATATTGCATAAAATGAAACATAACATTCAAAACCTCACATACAATAATATAAAACAAGAGCGGCCAATGATAAAACAAATATTGCAGCAAAAGGGGCGTAAAACATAAGTACAAGAGCACAGAGCGAACAGTACAAAACGATGCGATAATTACTGGAAAATGCAACACGCACTGTACAATGCAAGTCACATTCACACGACTCCATTTTTGAAATTTATTAATGTTGAAATGATCTTTGCAAGTAGATCGGACCACCTCTTTTACTGCTGCGCTGGGATGGTAATGGTAATATCTTTGAACCGGTGCTTTGCCACCTTTATGTCTTTGTTTCGTATGTCACTTTGGTGTTGAAAAGATCACCGTATCTTACGGGGCACGATTTTCATCTCAATGCTCAACGTTCGCAATCAAACCGAACGCGCAGCAACGAAAGAAAACGCATTTAATCGCCGACCGCGCACGATCCCACGCGCCGGTGGGTGAGATTGCACCATAGAAAAGTGGGAGGTGCATCCATCCATCATGGTAAACACGGCATCAACAAAGCAAAGCAACATGCGCTCGCAATCGCGAGGATGGTAATGATGAACGGCGGCATTTGACTTGATGATTTGTTTGAAGGGTTTTAGATTTTTTACCTCCCCCCTAAGACTGTGTGTGTGTTTTTTTAGCTGGTTTGGCTTTTTCCCGTTTTATGATGTATGTCTTGCTGCGACGGCGCTACGGTTTATTTATGAACCTGCACCATCTAATGAGCTACAACATTGCACCAAAGCTGCACCAGACGTGCACCGCTTGTACATCGGAGAGCATCTGGTCTGCTGGTCGATTGTTCGCGTGAGGGTGTTTCCTCCCCCCACTTTTTTTGCTTTCGAGAGATCAAACGGATGCAAGAAAATTAATTTTATCATGTCTCAACGCCGGCTCGAACAGCACTTGAAATGTAACGATTTTACCCCAATGTTTGCGTCTGTGTTAAGCCAATGTTACACACCGTTGAAATGCGTTGAGTGGTGCGATTCCGTGTTGTGTGCCAATTAGCGACAAGTGATGCGAAACTCGTTGGCAGACGGGGGCGAATTCGATTGATTTTTGCCGATGATCGTGTACCATGGTGGTGCACCACACATCGTGCCGGATAGAATTATGACCATCGATAGGAAAATTATAGGTTGGCCGATGACGGAACAGCACACCGCCCCGCCGGTCCCGTTAAGAGCCGCTTACACAATTTCCCTTTTCGGTACGAACGGAACCAGCGCGTACGATTTAAATCTTCCGTTTGACATACCGCCCATGTGTTCCAACACCGAACCGAAGCGTTACATCGATTGAATAAGCTCTTGAAATGGGTGCACCAAAAAAAACTCTAAAGAAACGGTCTTTTTTACGCGTGAGGTAGTGGAGCAATTGAACAAACAAGACAAAGAAGACAAAAAAAAAAACTCACCGATCGAAATCAGTCAAGCGGGATGAATCACGGAAACCCTTGGCGAATGGATTCGAGTCAATTTTAAGCTTCGTTATGAGCTGGTTCTGGTACGCGGTGACCGCGGTAAAGATCGTCTCCGGGAAGACGTACGTCTTGTGATCGACCTCGGCCAGCTCCTTTGGTGTGATGGGTATGTTTTGGCCCGGCCCTAGCCTCGCGAGATGAATCCGGGGCTGGTAGCGGTGCATTGAGTTGAGGACAATCTGTAAAGGGCAGAGCAAGCAGACGAGACGTTAGTGATCGGTTGTCTGAAATTTATTTGTACTAAGGAATCGGAATGTCTAAAAAGCATTTAAAAGAGCATATTCGACTAATCAATTCCTCTATTTCATATGTATGAAATTTGTTTATTGAATAATAAGACTTTAATTTGCTCTTAGGTTTTTTATTTGTAATAAAGCAAAAATACACGGAACAAATGATCCAATAATTAAACGCAAAGCATTTTTTAAACCGTTGATTTACTCATATCATTGAAAACTTTTTATGACACAAAATATATTACAATTGCTAAATGAAAAAAAAATTGAGACAAAAAAACTAGATATTTCAGTGTGAGGGAAGGGTATTTTAGGTACTCTTTTAGCTCGAGGCCCTTAGCAGTTGCTTAGTTTGCTTATTTGCTGATCTGTTGGTGCCTTTTTTTAATCCGTTACCAGTTTATTAGGAAAAATCGTTTAAAGTACTCCGTATATATTTTTTGACTAGGTAGTGCTTAGTTTTCCTTGGTTAAGAGAGTTATTATTGTTTTTAGACAATATCTTTGATATCTTTACTCAACAAAAAATGGTATAAAATCAGTATTTTATGTTTTATAATTTTAAGATGAAACATTTTGTTTTCATTTCTCGTAAAGACTTTTTATGACGGCCTGGTTGGCCGTATCATTTCAGATGCAACATATTAGCTAAACTGTTTAAAAAAGGCTTGTTTTATAAAGCAGCAGTTAATTATTCAAAAAATAATGAATTATGTTAAATAATTACTGCTATAAACATTGAATTACAAATTAATCTGGCTTAGTTCGTGACTAAACAATTAAATACACAGAATTTCTATCATTCATATGATTAACTGTTTAGTAGTTGTTAAGTCCATTTTCTAAAATATCAAAATCTTCATACATGATATTCTCTCGCTACTAAACTACCAGCATAAGTCATATGTTGTAAGCCGACTGAACAAGCAGCCATTTTAGTCATTATCCCTACATCTATGGCTCACATTTATGCGTACACCCACTCCAACCATAAAAACACTCCATTAGCTACAATCACACTGCTGAACCAGTACACCACCCTTCGTATGGTGTAGTTTCCTGTTCGATTCTCCTCCTATCAGGGTTTCGCTGCTCTTCTATAGCCACTTTGTTCCCACTTACATCCCCGGTTCAAACACGACGAACAGAGGTCCTGTTCTCTCGTTCTCTATACACCCTCCGAATCGACGATTAGGCGTGAAACCACCCTCGAGGGTTAATAAAACATGCCAACAGATACACGCAGAGATGCAGTATTTGTATTGGCTATCCTAACGAGACTGGTGCTTTCCACTACTGATCTGGATGTAACAGCTTGTTTGTTTGTTTGTTTGTTTGCCTGCTTGTCTGTTGGTTTGTGGCTTCGGACAGATCTTCCCCTATCCAACTACATCTGGAACAATTCCTACCCCAGCAGTTGTTGCTCAGCTAGAATCAATCGCCCTCGAGCCATTCGAATTAACGTTATGATCCTCCCCCTTGTAATGTCGGACGAGTCGCTTCGGGGCAGGACTGGCAACATCGTTTAATGCAAATGTACAACAGGGCGCTAGGTAATGATGTACTATGCTATACAAAACTGTGGTTTTGAAAGCAAACAACGAATGTCAAGCTAATGAGGCAACAATATAAGTATTTTAATGTAAAATGTATTTCATAAAGCAATAACAATGTTTAACACATTTGGGTAGATAAAAGCCTTTGCAAGAGTTGAAGCAAATGTATGTTGCATCACAATTTCTAGCACCCTCAAACCTAGATACACCGCTCGACCCTTCGCAGTCGAACCCGATGGCGAATAATGGATGATACTCTCTCCCTAGGGAGAAAGATTGTTTTAGATTAGCTCGCTTATATCCTCACATTTGTTGTCCCCAGGTCCCGGGTCCACGGGTACGTAATTCTTTTTTAATCTCACCATCCACCTAACGTAATCTAGACGCGTGTACCATTGCCACACATACATGTGTTTCTACCGCTGGCTAGTTTGCAGCATTGCCCGCATCGCACCCAGGGGACCATTCTGAACTCCAGTGCAAGCCGAATGACCGAACGCGAATGAAGCCAGACCCCAGACCAAGGGTGAGGCAGGGCCTAGCTCAGCCAAAGGGAGAGTTGTCATAAATTCGAAACATGAACGATGATACCTCGCCACACTGTATCGATGTCTTAGATATTTATATCTTTATTATTGATATTTATTTTCTCCGCTCGCCACCTCGTCTCAGCATTCGGCACAACCACTTTCGATACGATGCGGGCCTTTCTCCGAACGTCGTCCAGCGTCGTCGTTCGAAAAAAGATCGATATCGGTTTCATCAAATCACCATTTACGCTTCTCACCTTTTTGGCCGCGGTGGTGGTGGTGGTAGACGTGGTCTTTGCCGTTAATTTCTCTGGCACAAGCTCAACTGGAAGGTCCGGAGATTGGGCCCGCTCAGCTGTGTTAAAATTTCTGCGAATAAATAAGCGTGCGAGAAATTCTATCCATTTTATAGCCAACTCGTTTCAATAAATAATAACACCGCGCTGGGTGGCTGCTGGAGACTGCCTGTGCTTCGGCAAGGCTACTGCAAATTAACAACAGCCTGGCTGGCTGTTTTGCATACGAAAACTGGCGGAGAAGAAGGGGACTTTTGAAACATTGTATGGAGAATCTTGACTGAATGGATTTTTTGTTCGATTGAACGATCAGGGATGCTGCATTTGCTGGTTACTTCTCTGGTGATATGCTCTGCTCTCTTCTAACGGAGTCTATCGAAACGGTACCGATAAATTATGACCTACGACGATTGATACTTCCCGCTCCTAATGAGCATGATTATAAATGACATTTCTATGCGTTTTCTTTCACTTCTTACCCGGGACAACAACTCGATTTTCTCTCGCGGTAGATCGTTACGTTTTCCAGTGAAATCCTCCAGCGAAAGTGTATTAATAAGAGCTAGAGACATTGGGAGCATCAACTTCTTCCATCTGTATCATCCCTTTGCACCCAGATTGAAGAATTCCTTGCAGCCTTAGCCTTTCTCCTGCTCCAGCTGACAGTGTGCGCCAGTGCACTTCATAATTAATGATACGTGTCACGATGCACTTGTCATCTGTCAAAACAAAGAACAGATGAACTCACTCGTATCGTTTCACGGGGAAACGGGACGTGAAAGATCGGCTGGCGCCACAACCTTCGCCAGCCACTGTCGCCACGCACTGTTGGGAGATTGGAGTCATCCTCCCGCCATACAAACCCCGGAATGCTCCCATTCATTCTCGGAGGTTCTTGGAAAAAGGTTTGGAATGATTTGTTTTCCCAGAAGCTCCGTATCTGCAGTGATGCTCCCGCGGGAACTGGTAGGACGATTTTTCACTTCCAGCGATCAATGTACCCTCCCAAAATAAGAAACCGGGAGCTCAACAACTCATCAAAGCTGGGTGATCTTGCTCGTTCTCTCTCATTCTCTCCGAAAGAGAGTAGGAAAACCAGTCACTTGTCACTTCGCTCGTCCGACCCGCAAAACGCCAAAAACAAAAGAAGCTGTAACATAAGAAGCTGACTCCACTGACACGTCTTAACCGCTGCGGCTCCAGCTGGGGTTCCGGAGCGTCAGGCCGTATCTCAGCGCTAACGACAAGAATTAAGTCAGTTTGAAATAATTTGACAGACAAAAATCGTGTAAATAATTTGTTTTCGTTCACTCGTCGCACACTCGGGAAGTCACGGTGGCTTGGGGTCGGGTTCTACCCGTCTATCTCCATCTCCCAAAATAAAGGGCAAAAAAGAAGACAAAACCGTAACACACGCCAGGTTCAGTTCGATGGAATTCTGAAGGTTATGTTTTGCCTGTCGACTGGCTAATGATTCCAAATTAATCAACCTTTTCCTCTGCCTGCCAGCCAGCCCTTTCGTCATCAGCGATTGGATTTGCCTGCAGTAGAGGTTTTCTTTCCAAAGGTGAGCTCCAAAAGCTGCTGCTGCTGCTGCTCCTAGTGGTCGTGATTTATAAGATCGTATCAAATTACGCGTGCGCATGACGTGCGCGGTAAGAATTCCCTTGTTCTGGTGTGCTGGACAATGTTTGCTTTAACGGGGTCGTTTTTATGATTTTTGGTGGGGGGAGTGCCTAACCGATCTGACTTACCTGACCATTCTTGTCCATTTCATTGTTGGTTAGTTTCACTTTTTCGAACGAGATAACCTGTTTCCGCAGGGCATCGGCCCCGAGCGGGGTGTCCGGGTGGGCGTAGAGCCGGGCGGGCGGCGGTGGATCGGCCTTCCCTGCCACCAGCCAGGCCGAACGGTGGTAAGCGTAACGGTAGCGCCGGTTGTCAACCGGGACCACATCCAGCAGCACGACATACCGATCGGCCGGCGTAACCTGGCGCAGCGGACCGGAGAAGGAGACGCGTACGGTCGGGAACATGCGCCTGTGGACGGGAGAGACGGCAGATGAAGAAAACATGTGGTTAGTACGGTGTGCGAGTGCGGTGAGGTGTCCTGCTGCCCACCCATGGTGCGCAGGTTGTTTCTGCTGCCCGGCCGAAGCGATTGCGTGCCGTCCGAGACCGCAGCAGCACCTTCAGCAGTGCGTTTGAGTTGTGGTTTCAGCTGCAACACTTAGCCTGTCAATAGGGTATGCGCTCGATGGACTAGATTGGAAGCTGCGAGCAAACATTAATTGCTGAAGTACGCTCAATATTTCAATACCCAGCGTAGCGGGCTACTGTATGCTTGTCGAGATGCCAGCAGATCAGTTGGTATATTCTGCTAAACTCTGAACCAGCGAAATTGATTGTAGAAATTCCTTGCCTATCACATCTTACATACATTGAATTCCAATGTCGCCTGATCCGGTTCCAGCCACGAACGAACCTGTCAACAGTCCATTCGATGCAGGCAACGGCAACGACACGATCCCCGAAAGCCTAAACTCCCTGCTCGAATGTCGAAAACATTGAAAATTAACAACCCTTCCCGTGTACACGCTAGGGACACGCAACCTCGCCTCACTCGCCATCAGCGGTGGCCACCCGCAAAGCTCGAAAGGGGTAGTAACAGGCTCGACATGACGGCCTATCCAACCATCCATATTTTGCAGCGACGAACGAAGAATATTGCTTCTTTTGCTTCTCAAGTTTTATCTAGCACCTTTTCCCCCTTGCTTCCATCCTTCGGGCAGCTTTGGCCGCTGTCTTTCTGTGTATGTGTGTGTGCGTGTGCCCTCCAGCGAATAGACACACCTGACAGGTCTGCCCGGCTACAAGGCGCGGGCAAACATTTCATGTTTGTTGTGATGTTGTTGGCTGCTCGTTCATCGTACATTTTTTTTCGCCTCCTTCTTAGCTTTTACTAAAGCGTGATAATTGCAGATAAGCAACATAATTCATAATTGCTAATTTGTGAGCCCTTTTTCCTGTGAGCCTGTGATGGTTGGGCGATAGGGCGCGCTCGGGGCTTTTGTTTTTAACTTTGCGGCCCGTTGCAAAATAAAACCGAACTCCCCGATCTACGCCATCGACACGTTGCATCTCGAACGGCTCACGACACGGGGAGCGACCGATGCACAACTACCGCGCTGCCTATCCGCGATGCACATCTTCTTTGCGCACGTTAACGCACACGTCAGCAGTGTGCAATGTGTCTGCGGAAAAAACCGGGTGCATCTAGGGTGTGTCAAAGTGTGTGTGTGTGTCTGCAGATAGGAGCGATAATATAGGGGACACCAGTAACGATGAGTGGCCGTTACGTTTTGAACATTTTTTTCTTCAAGGAGCTGTTACAGAGTTATGAATTTGACAACAACTCGATCGATACTATCTTTCCATTTGGGTGAATCTTGTTGTGTATTGTTAAAAAAAGCCCTTAAGCTCTCAAAAATACATTCAGGTCTTTTCAGAATATTATTAAAGTCGATATTTTTGGTTCGTTACCATTTCTACTCATTGTCATGAAACAAATACTTTCAATGAACCCCATAATCACCTAAATCAAGTCAAACTATTTTTAACGGCAGGTTTTAATGTGTCTGCTGAAACACGGAAATCTACACCTCTTTGTTAAGACTAACGAAAAAGGTTCTAATTTTAGTTCGCCAAGGCACGCCAACCACGTAAAGTTATACAAATTGAATTCTTTGTACATTGAATATTTCTTCACATCGAAAGATATGCAAGCGTGTGTTGAGTAAACACAGTTATACTAATTCTTCACGTGAGTTAATTTAATAAATCATTTACATGCATCTATGCATCTCTTCAACGTGGATTCGGAGATACGCGGTTTTCTAAATTTGATAGTTTTTTGAGCACCTCAGCTATATACTGATTTGGCCCATCAATTGTCAAATGCCAAATAATTTTCCTTTTGATCGAATGTTTAAACCCATTTCAAAAGGTTTAGAATTGTTAAATTCAGCTAAAATCAAGTAAAATAATTAAATAAGTGGCAAAAACTACCCCCAACTTACAAAATTACTCAAAAATTAATGATATTTTGGCTGGAAATCACGAGATTCGACTTACTCGGAAATTCGAGATACACGCTATTTAGCAGCCTTTTCGGGTCCTCATTAACCGTGTATATCGGGAACCGCCTGTACATTAATTCTTCTTCTTTTTCTTTGTTGCTCAACAGCCGTTGGCGGTCAAGGCCTGCCTGTATTACTACTTGTGGGTTTGGCTTTCAATGACTTATTGATCCTCCCATAGCAGGATAGTCAGTCCTACGTATGGCGGCACAGTCCATTTGGGACTTGAATCCATGACGGGCATGTTATTAAGTCATACGAGTTGACGACTGTACTACGGGACAGGTTAACACAGGGGGTACGTTCATTACTATTTGTATAGGTTCACATAAGCAGTGTTGAGAGGTAACAAAAAGGAAACTAAAATTTGGGTTTTTGATAATGTGTTTCAAATTAATTTCGTTAAATTTAAATTTCAAATTAATTTAATGTATTT
Source organism: Anopheles gambiae (assembly GCF_943734735.2). Lineage (NCBI taxonomy): Eukaryota > Metazoa > Arthropoda > Insecta > Diptera > Culicidae > Anopheles > Anopheles gambiae. The sequence continues at coordinate 12,618,245 of NC_064602.1, read as the reverse complement.
CGTTGCACGAAATCTACAAAGTATGTGGCTAAATGTGCATATCCACATCATGTATTCCAATAATAAACCAAATTTAATTACAATCATTAAGCATTTGCTACAAAACCTGCATTTATATTAGCTAACAATTCATTTACTAATACCGCCCTTTATTCCAAACTCAATCCAATACCAGCCACCAGCAACGAGTGAGCACATTTGGCCCGCTTATCTAAACCCACCATCGCTGGAAGCTCATAAATTCTCCCGTTTGCTACACAACACACAACGCAGGACGACGGTGCTTTGTGTCGTCCTGGTACGGAATTTAAGTCATTCTTTGGTTCAGATTGAGATATTAGCGCTCCAGTGACCGTTCACCCTTCCTCTCCGGTCGGTCGTTGCGGCACCGTTCGGCCCGGTGGGGGCCATTTTATTCAATTAAATTTATGTCCTCGCTCGGAGACCCCTCGCACGGGTGGGTGTGGACACCCAGTGCACAACTGCACAACCTTCACTCCCTCGCGCAAATTGAAAGGGGTGTCACCTCCGAAATTCCCACCTTCCTCCCCAAAACGGTCTAACTCAGAAATCGGTTCAGATTTTTGGAATACATCGCGACTCGAAACGACACTCACACACAATCGTCGTGTTTTGCTACTTTAGCTTCCTGTACTAATCACAAACAGGCCCTCACACACACTCGTAACACCCAGTGTATTGAGCGATAAAGATTTTACTACGTAGATTAGCTGGGTTATGATTATTGGACGAAATTATCGTACACTGGGTCATAAATTTTGTGCCCCACCCAGCGCCTTGCGGTCACACTGTTGTGTAATGTCCACCCGGACATTCGGAAAACCCGGAACGAATTTTTGGGTTGATCGTAATTTCCGGACATACGGACAAAGGCGACAAACCTCTATGTGTGCTGCTACACAACCACTGCTGGAGTGTCCTTTTTCGGTAAGGAGAGAAACACATGGGAAGCGTTTCTGATTGCGTGATTGCATCGTGCGGCGTGCGTTTGTAAATGTGTCGAGCATTAGATAGCATGACGCCATAAAATTTGTCCAGATTTGTCAGCCGATTGTTGTCAGCGATGAAGGAGACAACTCGCTGTAGCAATTGGATACTCGATTCAGTACAGTTATTATGCGGATAGGAATAGAGAAGAGCAGCGTTGCTTGTGAAAAACGTGGAATTTGAGCATAAAATTAAGGAAGTCTTGTTGTGTGTCGTCTTGTTCTAGGTATAACGATTAAATGTTATCAAATTATGAAAAGAAAAAATGGCTTAAAATGTTCTTATTGCAATTCACCAACGGTTTCTTACAAGAGATAACCGAAGAACCTGTTCCTTGTAAAATTCAACGCTTCACGCCTCACCAGGACACTTCCCTGCTTTAACGTGCATTACAATGTAATTTAATTGCTCTTCACTCCAACATAATTGCACCCACTGTTCATTGAATTAACTTTTACCACAAATGAAACAAATGTTTGCTCCCCGTGCGCTCAACTCCTCCTCATTTCACACAAACCCAGCAAACGTTCGTCGCAACTCCACAAGCTTTCTCCTCGTCGCGCAAACATCATTACTATCATCCGGCATCAATTAAACTTATTGTTGAACGTGTCAAAATGTGATTTTTCCGACGGCCACGGCCACCAACAATACCAACAATCATCGCCCGCTTCCCCCTCGCCCTCCGGCACGAGCGCACAAATGTTTTCACGACACACAATTTGCACAACCCACTGACAGCCGCTCCCGGGAGTGTCACCGGAGTGACACAGACCGCGACAGGCCGATCGGGCCGAGTCCCGGGTCTTCACACCCCGATGCTGCACTACCGAGCCGAGCACGAGGTTTTGACGCGTAACCAGACAAATGACTGACAAGCTGTCGCGAGGCCTTTTCATCCTGCCCTGTGGCCCGTGTGTGTTGCGCAAAATGTCATCCCAGGAAGGGTCGCATAGCTGGGGGGAGGTGTCATTGCGCGTCAAGCATTGCATAAAATAAGATCAAACGATGAGAACACGGATCGGGAACCAAAACAACCGGGGGAAATTGGTCCGGGAGGCGGAAAAGAGCAAATAGAAAAGAAGAGCAGTGCAAAACCTTCGCAGAGGCCGGGTGTCACTTAATTAAGCGACCAGCGTCATCGTGTCACCGTGCGCCGATCCCGAAACGCTTTGCTGCCGGCTGCCAGTGCTGGTTTATGTTGCTACTGCTGGGACCTTTGTTGCAAGCATAATCAATGTCACCTGCCCGCTGAATAATTGATCATTGTTCTTGTGAGTGTGTGTGCGTGCTTTTACACGTGTTTGTGAGTGAGTCGGAGTCGGCCGTAACGTCGGGACAGGCAACTGTTCGCGCCGGGGTAAAACTTTTATTATTTATTGGACAAGTGATAAAAATATTCCTAATGAAGCAAAGCTACTTCTCTCTCCCTTTTTCTCTCTCCTTCTTTAGCCTTCCAAGAGCTTCTCAGCTTGGGGAGCGAATGCATAAAATTAAAGCGAGCAAACGGACCTCGAGTGGACTGTGTGCCCTGTGCGTCCACATGCGTGGTTGGTGGCTGCTGGTGATAAATTAGATGGGCAAACGAAAAATTATCACATTAGCTTAATCAACGGCTTGGCCTTGGGTAGGGAGACACTCCAAAAGCTGGCCGCATTTAGATGACCGGCTGGGAAGCATAATATTTCGTTTGGTTCGATCATCATTCATCTGGAGAGGTATGGAGAGCCAATCGAAGGTTGTTTATTTGCTGCGAATAAATGTTTCGTAGCAGAGAGCGCTCGCCCCCCTTTAATAGCTTCATTTTCGAAAGTCTATGGAGAGTTTTTATTAAATTTAGATGTTTGTTTTTAATAGCTGTGTTCATTACACTGTTTACTCTGTTTAACGATGCTTGCAATGTAGGGTTAATTATTTAATGTACTCAGAAAACCGAACAATTCTGCTATAATTTAATACATTACTCAACACTATGGAAGCAAATTAACATTTTAGAAACGGATAGCTTAAACTTCGAATAATGTACAAACAATTTAGAACATGAACTTTAAAAAAATATATAATTATGATACACTAATATGCGAAAACATATTAAATAACAGCCTCGAATTTGTATCACTAGTGATTATTTCATAGAATTTTGATTCATGAGTAACAACTTGACAAAATACTTGTTAAGGGTTTTATTGAAATAATAATATTTGTAATTATTAATTGTTTGGTTAAATTGAAGCTCATAGCCTAAACAAACATTTTTGTTAATTTATTTAAAGGCGATCTAAACCAACATTTAATAACACTCAGGCCAAATTATGTCCATCATGTTACACAAGCAAACATTTACAAGTGTTTTTGATTATCTTAAAAGGATTAGTCTTTGGTATGGCCGGGATAGACGCTGATTTACTAACTCATCTCGTCTAAGAACGCACAGCAAAAACCCAACACACAGTGCTTCATCTTCATTAAGTGACGTTCATTTTCTTGCCAGCTATTCGGTATTTGTCCTCAGCAAAATAATACAGACGGAAAAAAAACACAGGTCGACATTATGCGCATCAATTATCTAGCAATTGACACATTTTCACCCCGAACCGCGGAGGCCGGTGTCAAGTGCCCGAAGAGTTATGTCATCAATCAAAGTATACCACCCCCTTCCTCTCTCTCTCTCTCTCAACTCACCCCTACCAACCCTTCACTGTCCCGCTGAGCAGCGTATTCGTATGCATCATTTGCGAAGAACTTAATCAAAATAATTACTTCTTTCAACTTGTAGCAGCAATTGGTCGGTGCCACGTCCAAGGATCACCCGGCTGCTTCTAGCAACGGGGCCGGAAGGTCACCACCAGTAAAAGGAGCGCGGAAGGGAAAACGGGCCGGGCAAAAAACCAGAGGACCGCAGATTAGAAGGTGCGGAACTAGTGATCGCGAAATAATTCCACACCGGGCTCACCGGGTATTATGACGCTCACGTGCACGAGTGTGCATCGTCATCACCATCATTGCAATCATCATCATCATCATTATCATCACCTTTTCCACCATCACCCGTTTCCAAAAGGGGGGGGGTACCGGTGCACAGGAAGTGCAATCGAGTTGGCGTGTTGCGCACACCAATGCAACGCAAGCCCGTTTTTTCAGAACTTACTGCCTGTGCGTGAGTGTGTATGTGAGTTTATGCCTTTCCAACGGTTATTGTAGTCGCTGGCCACGCATGCTTCGGGTGCAGGTAGTTATGCTTTTTTTTTCTCACCCAATACATCCTCCCCTCTCACACTCCGTTGCTGCTTGCAAACCTCTTATGCAGCAACTTATTCTACCGCCCCAATCCCCCCTCTCCGGGGGGCAGCAGTGCAGGGTAAAGGCCTGTAACACCTCGCGCTGGTGGTGGTGAGGCGATGCAGAAGCATGTTTTGCCGCTTGTTCACAGCTTTCCGATCGCGATAATGATTTGCAGTGTTAATTTCCACCAACACCCCGGGTTGAGCGCAAGGGCCGAACTACACAAACACACACACACACAGACACAAACGACTCATGGCGTTCTACTACACGCGCACGAGTGTTGAGTGTGAGCTGTGTACGTCAGTGCAGGGAAATGAAGGAAACCCTTATGGGGATGACGGCAGAGAGAACCTTCCGAAGCACGGCTGGATGGTGGATGGGAAAGGCTGGGGGGGGGAAAAATTGACGAAGGAAATGGGCTCAATTAATGTGCAGCCGGGTAACAGTGGTTGTAGTGGTGCAACAATATTTCCATCGAAAATGCTACTAACTCTTCAATGCACAACAGACATTTGTGCAAGAATTAAATAATTGCGTGTAACCGTTTAAGTATAAAAATAAAAATTAAAAATATTTTATATATTTTAAATAAAATGCTTCTTAATTTAACTTATGTAAAAAAATTGTTTTCAAGTTTTAGACAATTGATTTTCAAAATAATTTAAATTTTCAGTTACTACATTACAGAAGAATTCCAAACAAAAATTAAAGTTTTTAAATTAATTCTAACTGATCGATTCAAATATAATTCAGATATTATAATTGAATTTGATGTAATTTCAACAGTAACAATGTTTATGCCAATTTTAGAAAAAATTGTTAAAAAATGGCTTATCATTTTGATTGTAAACAATGTATTTTTAATTTATAAAATTCCATTTGCTTTATTCCCCAACAATATAATATTCTTATAAGGCGGTTTTATGTAATGTTTTTGTTATGTCAAAATGCAGTTGTCATACATCCGTTCAAAAACATTGTAAATTTATAATGATAAATCCACAACAGTAAAAAAATGTTGACTTGCGAACAAAAATAGGTGCATTTGAATCAAAAATGGATACTTTAGAGCCAAAACTCAGTGGCAACGACTGTTACTCCAACAATTTTAGGAAACAACAATATGATTCTTTTGTTAAAAGTGAAACCGCCTGACATATAGCCTATTAATAACAACAACAAAAAGTTCAATTCTGTAGTTACAAATATGATGAGTGTTTGTGATCTTGAGATCTTAAGGCCGGGGGACACTGTCCGTACTCGCTAGTGTAATTTCGATTTTCACTAGCCCATCTGACGGCGGCTAACTGAAGCATTTTACTAAACAATTTGGAGCCGCTTCAGTAAATATGTATATCATTATTAACAACATAAATATATTTTTCCATATTTTTTAATTAATTCCGATGAAAAAAAAAAGTTTTGTAAAAAGTAGATGCACATATTTAGCACGCATCGCATCCATTTTCATGAGAAAAAATGATCAAAAAACTACTCAATTTTGAGATTCGGCATGACCATTCCCTCGAATACCTAAAAAAGCTTCCACCAGCCGCCGCCAGGTGCGCTAGTGAAAATCGAAATTACACTAGCTAGTACGGACAGTGTCCACCGGCCTTTAAGTTATAAACAAATTGATCATTTTTTACACGATCCCTAATCACAGCTTAAGCTCAGCTCTTTTTAAAATGCGTTTTAAGGGTTAATCATTAAACTTTTCCATTCCTTCAACGTATAGCAGTTCATGCTCCACGAGTGTGCCGTCTACATTGATCTACCTTCATCCATTACAAAACACACACACACACACATACTCACAAATATACAATTACAATTCCTCCACTCGACAATGCAACCACCCCCCTATTCAGGCCATTTTGCTCGCTTATGATTAGGCACTTGGGCACAGTTTTGATAATAAAGCGCACACGGTTGACAAAGGAAAAGGTGTAAATTGCAAACCTGCGGAGGGCGAAAGAAAGCACCCAAACGTGCAGCACAAACACAATTGCATGCTCTTTGTCGCAGTGTTTGGTGTGAATACACGAGGAGTGGCAAGGTGGTGCCCGGAGTGCCGGGACGGCTAATCGAATAAAAATTATCACCTTAGCTCCCCTGCGCTGTTGATGATGGTTGTGCTTGTGTGAGTGTGTGAAAACGAAGGCATGGGGCAATGGGTTGCTTGGTTTTTGTTTTGTTGTTCGTTGCAAACTGCACTTGCACTTGGCCTGCAGCGGGAAGCCTTCCATTTCCCATGGGAGAGAGACAGAAACGGGGCAGAAACGTTGGCGTGAGCGATTGTCGCTGTGAGGTTGATTACACGTAATGATGATGATAATTATGTGTAGAATGCATTCTGACCTGATTCTGCCACACTTAGTTTGTTTCTGCGCTGTGTTGAGTTTGCTGTGCTGTTACTTATCTTAGACACATTTTATTTTAATTGCGGCTCGTTGTTTGATAAAATGCTTGGCGAGGTGTAAACTGTAAGCACGTTTTTCGCTGTGTGACATTTTCTTTCCAATAAGAGTTTTCGACACAACATTTCGACCGAAACTGTACAACCTCACGTTTCATTTTGTGTCCCCTTGTGCATCTCCATCCGCCCGTTAATTTGACAACATTTGCACGTTCCTGTGCCGGCCGAAAGCACTGAAAAGCTACTCCAAAGCTTCACCCGGCCTGGCAATAAACACCGGCTCGGCTTTCCGCCATTGCCCGATTCAATTGAAACAATCAATTAACACGTTAATTAGTGGGCGACACTCATCAGCGACGGTGCTGCTTGTTGATCATCAACACAATCCCGCTCGCCAGTCGTGTATTTCCGTAACAAAGCAAACCCAGTGTGCGCGCGCTATCGCGTTAAGATCACGTGCAATTGAAGTGGCTAAGGGTGGGTTAGTGTAACAATTCACGTAGTTGGTTACGGAGCAGGCGTAGTAAAACGCACCAGAGGAACGGCGGTTTTTGATTGGGTCTTGACAGCCCGCACCCGGAGCAACGATCCAGCAACGAGGGGTGGCAACTAATTTGTAAGTCAATTGCTCATCTCATCGCAAAGCTGACCAAAAACCTCTGCTCAACCCAACCAAGACGGCGGCAAAGACTTCCAATTAAAAATTACCCAGTGCCAGCTACTCTTCCTTCTCTGTCCACTCTGGGAATCATCTCTGAAAACTGACAAACCGCAAATTAATACCCACAGCACTAGTAGCAACCATGTTTTGGAGTGGTTTTTTGTCTTTTATTTCCCCAGACACCCCAAATTTGATGAACTTACCCCGGCTGTGTTTGGGAGTCGGTCCAAACATTGTTGTAACCTCGACTTCTTCCATTTTGTTGGTCTCAAGCTTAAACTGGACCTTACCGCGCGGATACAGCTGTGAGAGTTTTACAGCCATTACCAATGCGAATGCAATGGTGGACGGTGATGCATTTCAGTCAGTGGCGCACATAAAACATCCTAACAAGTTCATTGTGTGGCGGTAGAAACTCCCCAAAACGCGCGTTGACACGCTATGACAGTCGGTAAATGTCAACGGAGTTTGTTTTTTTAGATGTTTGGGATCTGCTTCACCAACTCAACAACGCTTCGTTACTTCAAAATTTTCTTACCATGATGAGGGTGTTATTTATACAGCAGAGCCGATGAATTCCAAGCAAACTCATAGTTTTGAACAAAGAAACCTATCTCCCTCCACGAAAGACACTGTTGAATTTCAAATCAACAACCCCGTTAATCTGGCCAGGCACATTCATTTCTCGGCCAATCATGAACCATTGCGGCGGCGATGGCTGCCTGTCCGATGATTTATGTGGCTCTAGCTCATATTTTAATCATGAGCCTGCTAACTGTCCGTTGTCCCCAGCCGTGGCGGTATGAATTTTCAATCCACTCACCATCCGCCAACCCGAAAAAGCACCAAAATTCGGCCGGATGACATCCGCTAATGCTCACGAATCATCGGCCAGCTGACATTTTTCATGTGCCGCTTCGTTGGCATTGGCGTTACGGGTAGGGGAACAAATCCCAACACAGGAACTATCACTGTAAGTATCTGTGAGTTTGTATGTTGTTTCACCTCTAAACACACTCGTCCATTGAACTTGCAAACTCTCCAGTTTCATGCCTAGCTCAATGCTCCACCGGCAGAACAGGCCGTAAGATTTTTCACAAGTAAAATCAAATAATTTTCGTGGCTTCTTAAATCCCTCCTACTAGCCATGTTCTGGTCCATTCACTCATTTGTCAGCCTAACTACATCGCCCGGCTATTAATTTAGCGATGACCCTTGCGCATTGACCCCCAGAAATAAGCTTAATTTGGCAGAATTTTGGAAGAACCACACAGCGAAGGGCTCCTTCGTTCGCTGTGCAGAAGGCACACGCTTTCCGTGGTTGCAGTTAACCTTTTGACCTGCGGCTTCGTTTGAAGATCGCCCATGATCGTCATTCTGCTTTAGACGTTTGCAAAACCCTTACTGTGAGGGTGCAAAACCGCCGCGGTCCGGATCGGTCTAATACGACCAAATGACGCGCCTAACACGCCGGCAACAGGAAGCTAATTATGCTAATTTCAATTTCCCTTCTTGGTGATTGGTTTGTTTATTGAGTTCTTCCTTCTGGCGCTGTTGCGCAATAGTTTTAGTCGAAAATTCCCTTTTTTGGGGGAGTCCGAACGAACAACAGCATGTAACAAAACGATCTTTTGTAAGATGTTGCTTAAAAACAGTGTTGCACATCGGTAGTGATCACCGCCGGAAAGCTGTGGCACTGTTTACCTTTTACGAAGGAGTTGGATTTGGACAAAAAACAACGACCAACCACCAATGATGATTTGGCGGCGCAAGTGCAACGGCCACGATCGTACCGATTGCAGTTTGAAGGTACCCCGATTCGCAGGTTGTTAAATTAGCCAAGCACACACCCTATCGGGACGGATGGACGGGTGCATTCGCGGGGCCGGATATGGTAGCGCAAAGTGAGCTGATCTTTATCTTCTCCGTTTCTCCGTTTCGTTCTTTGGTTTTTACGGAGCGCCTCAACACACACACACACACTAACGCTTCCGATTCTTGATGGACGCGATCTTCCGTCACTCAAACCCCTTTGCGTGCTCCGTACTCTTCGGCGGGGCTCTCGGTCAGGGCTCTGTGTTGCAATGACGAAGGAAAATACCTTCGTCCGAGGTTCGCGGTTCCGTGGTCGCGTGGAGAGGATTTTGAAACATGCAGCAGCAGCAGCAGCAGCAACAGCAGCAAGCATCCCCGCAAAACGCTCGACGTAAATTGGCTCGGTAATTTTCAATTATTCGTATGCATAAGCAACTAAGCGAGCGCTAATGCGCGCCCCGGTGCTGCCGGGCTGTCGAGGTATGTAGAGTGCGTTTGCGTTCGGTGTCAATTGATTTTCCCCTTGGCAGCAACATGCAACATTGCTAAACGATCGGTTGTGCATGTTCGATGTGGAATAATTTCCATTTATGATTGGGTAAATTGTGTTTTTTTTTTATTTTATATTTTGTGAATTTCTGTCTTCATTCTAAGGCAATCGAATATTTTTGAAGCGTCTTTTAAATTTATTATTTTCAACTACTTAACAAAGTTCTTATGCGACAAATTTGTCTTGTCTTTACAATCAATGTGTTACAAAAGTTCATTTATTTAGTTTTAAAAATATATTTAAAGTAAGTTGCTTCTATTAAAAACTTGAATGGATCCTCTCAAACGAAATCGAGCAAACCCGTAATGCTTAAGCATTCCTAAAACCGTTCCAGTTTCATGCCCCATCATGCACACATACACACTTCTTTTCCCTTTGCCACCAAACTCCGGCTCGGTCCGTTCCCTCGATTTAACACATTGCAATATCCGGCTAATTATCTGCCTCGTCCCAAGCGTTGCGAAAACGCGTTGTGCTTTATCGACGAATAAACGATTATTGCATACTGCTCCCCCCGGTCGCCGGTTTTGCCTTTCAGGGCCCTTTCGGAGACGGGGCCCGAGCGTTTTCAATCCATTCCAAATGATTATGATTAAACCGTAATCATTGATTTTAAAACCGAACCGATTTTCCTGCCATCAAAACGGGAACAATTCGATCGCGACCCGTTTGCGCGTAGTGCGATTGCCCAGCAGTGGAGGGGTAGTGTCGGCTGTGCCGTTTAGAGGGGAAGCAATCGAATGCTTCCCGGCTATCGCTAAGCACAATATCACAACATCACAACGGATAATTTGCCACAGCTTTTCAGCTTTGCACCTTGCCGATGAGGGTGCACAGAATCAATTGCCGGGCAGGATACAATCATCGACCACACGGGCCACATTAAAAATCTATCCCGCTTGGTTTCGATTGTAATCGCGAGATGAAAAATTACCCGACAGACACACACCCCCGTACCCTTTTGCTATTCAATCAAGAAACGGCGACCGCTGGCAGCACCCAGTCCAGTAGCAATGGCTGTAATGACGAGTTAATTCCGACGACACTGGACCGTGAAAAGTGATCCCAATCGGTGGGCCCACCCATTTCGAGGCGAGGTTGGAAAATTGAGCACCATCTGTCGGTACCAAAGCGGTGCCCGTGCTTCGGCGAGACAGTGTCGGTGGGTGTTTATGGTGCGGAAAATTAAAAACTAGTCTTAGAACGCTGGCAGGCATGTTGGAGGGGCGGCGTCAGAGCAGTTTGATGTCGTTATTTTAAGAAAATCATCATTTTTAACTCAATTGATTGCATTAGAGTTTGAAGTCACTACAATCATAGTAGCGTATTGTTTCAAAAACATCCTAAATAGCAAATCGAAAATGTGTTGATTAAGTAAGCAAAAGGTTCCTTTTCTTTAGGCATCCTCCAGAAAAACGATACATCTATATCGACCAAAACTTTATCGAGTGGCAAAAACGAACTTGAAGCACGCTATGCGTCAAGTTTTTAGCAAACCATTCAGTCCCTGACTGGGTGCATTCGGGTGCAGCTGAGTGCTTATGCAAAATAGCTTGTAAGGATCGTACCGATCTCAGTAAAATGATGCGATGAAGAAATTGAAAATTTGTTATCATAAATAAGAGATAAATTAATTGCCATAATCGATTAACCGCCTTTACCAAACACAGAATCAAAAGACTTATTTATTCACGAAAGAATAAAGCCTAGGAAATTAATGTTATGTATATTTACTGGTTAGAGTTCGTTTTTGGCATATACTGCTTACATATATGTGTTTTATTCATTTAATTTCTTATTTCATATCAGGTCTTGTCCAATCATTTTGCAACTCATAACATCAATCAGCGAGGCAAACTTATTCCCAACAATCTTTTCTTCGTGAGTGATCCGAGCAGCTAAACCGTCAACAAGATCCAATGTGTCCACTCGTTCATTCACATGCATCGGGCCACTTCATACAAAGCTCACCTGTCCTGTGCCGAATTATCCGAATGGCTTCGTTGACTTCCCCCCATCAGCTCCCAAACGCCAAAAGAGATTACTGAGTCAGTCGAAAGGTGTCGAAAAAAACGATGCTACATACATGCTTCATCGTGCCTACCCATGATTATGGTAAACACAACGGCCTATACCCAAAAAAAAACCCCGTACACACGCACCCTTGCAAGGGTCTGGACTGTCCTTCGGCTCTTTTTTCCCTTTTTTGGTGCACCACTTCAAATTCCTTCCGTACGCCGCATTTACATTTATTAAGGTACGTCGATAACGATCTGTTTTTAAGTCTTCCCTACTTCCAACGTTCCACCAACTGAAGCAGACACTACACGGTGTGCAGTATATAAAAATTGAAATGAAACAAATTTTTACAACTTCAAACTATGTTAAACTGCTCCGGGGCCGAGCGTAGAAGCTTCAAAACAGGGGAAGAAAATGCACGTCAAAAAAAAACTCGCTCTCTTTCTTTTACCTTCCCCGGTTAATAACGTCCACGCGGTCATAAAAACCGAAAACACGCATAAAAACGAAAAATATGTGTGTGCGTATGATAATCGGCGCTACGTCCGTGCTGCTGATGATGACGGTGGTGCACGGTGTGCAGCGGGATGATCGTTGCGCCTGTGCGCGATCGTGTGTCGGTTGCAAACGTGCGTTTTCCGCGGTTGATGATAGTGTGATAGGCGCATTGTAAATTAATTACGACCTTAAGGAATGCGCATCGGGCGGTGCTCCGAGGTACGAGGTACGCTTCAAGGTGTTGACCGAACGAGCGCCTGCAACGACCTCCGTTTTCCCAGCGGCCCACTAGTGCATCCCGTGAAGGACGTAGTGTCTTGTGTGTTCCTTCCTTTTTCCCCCCATTCTCAACTGAACCGCGGAATGGAAAGAATGTTGTACCGGAATAGCTGGCGAAGAAACTATTGAGGGGCGCTTCGTAATGAATTACGGTACGCGTGGTCGCACTGATGAAGCTATTACGGCCGGCTATTCGGTGCTGTGGTGTCCTGTGCGGCAGTCAACTATCGCCGGCCGCACCCGAATGATGGACGACTTTGTAAACTCGAACCGAAGGAATGGTTTGTTACGCGAAGGTATCATGAGATGTGTAGTTGGGTCGACTACTATGAAAAGGATCGCAATGTAAAGGAACTTAATGACGCATTACGTTGTTTTCGGCCGAGTGTTTCCGGCCAATCAAACGCTTCCAGGGAGATAAGTAAAAAAGGTTCAGATATGCCTATCGCTTGACATGTGTTTACAATATGTTGCAGTCGTTGTAAAGGTTTTATCAGGGAAATTGCTTTATTGATTAAGAGCTAACTCATTTAACGCATTATGCTGCAGTAGGTTAAGACAGAAGGAGTTCAAAACGATCATTTGCCTCCACTAGTTATCGCGATGTGGTGCTACCAGTTTGCATAAATAGATCAGTGTTAGAACATTTCAAATATATGCTCAGATGTCTGTACACCTTCTATTATGTCATTGCCAACATAAGGCAGTATTTGGTTGATATATCTTCTAAAGCAAGCTCTATAGATAGTCGAAGCCACCCACCATGTCTCTAAATTTAATCCTCTCACGCACGCACAAACATTGCAGAGGAACACCCGAAACCTTTCACGCAGTTGTTGAAAAGCTAGCACATCGTCGTCACCTAACGTGTCAAAAGACGCCGTGCGTCAAGTGCGACCTTGGTGACCACCCAACAAAACAGGCTCGCAGCTCAATCTTACCTCAAAGAAATAAACACCTCCTATCATAGACACCAGGCAACCCATCAAGGAAGCAACAGTGCCCGGCTAAAATTATATTATTATCCCGCTAATGATCGAAATGTCTTAACTGGCGTTCGCAGGAATCACGCAACGGCACCGCCTGCGTCGGGAGCGGAAATTGATGATAATAACTGCCGTGGCCGTTTTTCCAATCGAATCCCATCCCTCGAAGGGACCCCATTTCTAACACTTCAAAAAGTCGTCAAAACGAAACGACTACTAATCACCGCTTTTTTCTGCCTCGTAGTTTTGGTAAGATTCGTCCACTTGCTTTGTCGTCTCCCGGCAAAAAAAGCCTGAGGCATCGGAACGGATTTGAGTGATGGTTTCAGTACCGCAAAGGCTGACCCATTCCAGGAACAGCCCTCTGATTGGCGCGATACCGCTGTCAGTCATCGCCAATGAACCGGCAAAGCCCACGGCACGGTTTTGCTCTGGCGGACTATCGCTCCGTTCGAAAAGAAATTAAAGTTCCCGTTCTAGGCCGCTGACGTATTCGGAACGAGGGTAGGGAAGAGCGAACGAACCGAAAACCCCCGTACGCGGGAACCCATAATTTTGACCTCTAATTTTAGCTAATTTTTCAAAACAACTCTTTAAAAGTGTGAGACCAAATCGAAACCGTTTCCGCGCACCGCTCGTACCGGTGGTCCCCGGAGGTCGTGCCCTCGCCCAGGCTCCGAGAAAGCCCCGTGGACCCGTGGGTGGCCGCATCCGTCTTTCAACACTTGTTGGCACGAAATACCCTCACCTCGTGTCGCCGTACATGCGTGAAGATGCCCACCGGGAAGCGAAGAGGCTTACTGTGTGTGCGCTCTGGTCCGGGAGACGCAGCGCAAACAAGCGTGATAAATTCGGGTACATTTTTTCCCTCCCTGGCTCGCTCGAATGCAACTTTTCATATTTGTTTATTGAGCTCGATTTCACCGTCGACGGGGCTGCCAGTGCTGCCAGACGGGACAGCAATGGAGTAAGATTCTTGCCGAGCACATTCACACCTACGGACATGCAGTTTGCTGCCACATCGTCTCCCGTCGCATACAGAAACATACGCACACACACACATGCAACCCTTCCCGGCGGGTGTCAAACCGAGGTGACAATATTTATCCCTCGGTGTCCCTCGGACCGGACACTAGGACCTCAGCGGGCGTCCATTGGTCTGGTCCTGCTGTGCGCACCAAGGTGTTTGTTGCTGCCCATAAAAATAATGCTACAAATGGCCATCGCCAGCACACCGTTGCGCCGTTGCGCTTGCCATTCTTCTCTCTTGTTCACTCTCATCTCTCAAGCTCTCGACGCTTACGTAGTGCCATGCTCTCGTGTAAAGTCCCCAGGGGCTTTGACGGTGCATGTGGGAATACGGGGAAACGAAAAGGAATCTACCAGGCAACTTCTTCTACACGCCATTAGCTACACACCAGTTCCCCCCGAACACATCACCGGAGACTCGAACGCGCCGAACTGTGGAGGTGGTATGCTGGAAATTAACATTCCAAACAATAATTAATTGAAAACGGCCCAAAAATGCAGGATAATACGATTATACAACCGCTACTACTGTCGGCCGTTTGCTCGGTGCATTTTGTCCCCCTGTTTCGTGCGCGATGGTACCGACGATCGATTGTCGCCGATGATATCACGCGATCGACCATCCTAGAGGGGTTTGATTATTGAGTTTTTTATGTTTATATTTTTATTTCAAATTGAGTACAGAGATAAAGAGATCACATACATTGGCTGAAACGTTTATGAGGCATTACTTTGGTAAGGGAAATAGATAGGGCTTCGTTTTAGCATAACAATCATGATTGTGACCAAGGTCTGGAGGGATGTTATCATTTTAAACATTAAACCGTTGACAATATGTGATTGATTGTTACTTATAGCATGTGTGTTTAACAGCTTGTAGGAATAAAAAGGTTTACAATATGAGTTAAAGTACAACTAGAATTACAATGGAAACCAATGTTTGATGATAGCAAAGCTCCAATGTTCTTTTTGCATGTTGAATTCTAATTATTTGTATTTTTAATTATTGTGAATGTTAGTTACGTTTCATCAAGACATTCATGAGTATTTTAGATTATTTTAGAATTTTTCAAACATGCATTTTTAAGTTAGTTTCAGTATGTTTAATGATTCGACATTAATTAACCATATGAAGAGTTCTTATTGAGTACCATCTCCAAAAAACTAATTAAGTACTGAAACTTAAGTGGATTAGTTCTAACAAAAGGCAAATGCAATGGAATAATTTTTACTTTGATTTCAATTAATATTACATTATTTTAATACGCCAAATTAAGTTCTTTTAAACAGCACAGTAAAATAACAAAATTTGTTTCAAATACATCAACAAAGGAATATTACCTAGATTTAAGTCTTCAATAAAAAATATAGAACTTATAATGTAACTTCATGAAATGGTTAACGATTTCTTTATCATAATAAAATCTACTTCCATCAACAAACGGCTAGGCTTATCACGTTCTGCATAATTTCCAACTATGTACTTCCAATTCCAGCTCATTTTCCACCTCCATCGATAGAAAGGTAGTTGGCCTGGTGCTGTAAACCTCCCGTGTAGAGTTTGTTGGCTGGACAACAAAGCGCTTATGCGTCCAAACAGAAGAACTTCCACCACCGGGCCAGCGTGGTGGAAGGAGCGTAACAAATGAGCATCGTTATTCTTATATTTGTGTGTCTATATTGAAACGTCAAAATAGTCATTATTCTTTACCAGGTCCATAGAAGCCCCTCGCATGGGCCCCGGTGGGCACTCCATACCACCAAGCGCATACGCAGGACGGTCGATCCTTGCGCCCAAACAAATGGTTTGGCGCGGTTTGGGTCGCGCTAAGAAAAAGGATTTAAGTAGATGTTTATTTATGATGAGAATAAACCTCGCCACTCGCGGCGGTGATTAATCTTATCCGTGCTGGTGTGTCGTGCGTTTGCGGCAGTGACCCACCGGTAGGGAACTTCCAGCAAAGAACGAACAGCACCAAAAAGGCCACAATGAAGAGTTGTATTTTTGGGGGGTTCGCTGCAGAAGTTTGAAACGTTCTGCTGTTGTTTGTAAGTGCGAAAGGTTAGCGCGTGTAGTTCGGCGGTGTAGCTCGGTCCGCTTCTGCTGATTGCGATTTTGCGTTCGACGGGGCGCTACTCGTCATTTTCGGAAGGTGGTTAACACCACCACGCACCACGCACCACGTGGCTGGCTGGCGATCTGCGCTCCAGTTTCAGGTCGTGTCTTGCAAATGACTTAATTTGACCCCGTTGCCCAAAGGTGCTGCAACCTTGTCGGACCTACGCCGACCTCGAAACGACACAACCGAATCAACAAGCTGCTCGCAGCCTGTGGTCCCGGGACCGGGTGCGTTGAGACGTGTTGACTTCGTAACATTAACGTTTTTTTTTTTTGGGGCGTTTTGTTTTGCCTTTCGTAGAAGTGTCTTTTGCGCCCGTGCTCAAGATGGTCACACGACACATGCCGGTATTGTCTTCAAGCAGTTGTAGCACCCCTAAATACAGACATTGCCCTGCGTGGCGCTCTGCACAAGACTTTCGAGCCCAACGCCCCAACACTGTTGCCCGCATTTGAGTGAATAGCTGCTAATGATCGATTCGCATGATGTTGGAAAATTTTCATATTCATCCCTTGCATGCCCTTCCCCGTTCCAGCTGGGCAAATGGGTCAGGTTCGCGCTCTGTCTGGACTAAAAATCTAAATCACCTGGCAATCGTACGGAGCAACAACAAAAAACACACTGAAACATTCACACAACTTTGTTCACTGTACAGCACACCCGCCCCAGTTGGTGACAAGTTTTTGAATACGGTGTCTTGTTTTTTTTTTCTGTTCGCCCTTGTGTTTCATTCACTCTTTTCACATAATTTTCCACCACATTTCATGTCACTGGTCCCTTAGCGCTGGAGGGCTGCACACGGGAGAAAGCTGGGAAGCCTAATCAACACGCCAGCCGTGGCAGTAGAGTTCATCAGCAACAGCAACAACCGGACAACTTGTATAGAATACAGAGAAAGAAAAAAGACGACGATCGAGGACGGTGTAGGGTGTTGAATTTTCGTAATTTATTTGCTCATGGACGGCGTTGACGGGTTGCGAACAAAGGCCCTTGGTACAGGCCCGGCTAACAGTAACATTAAAAATACAAACACACACACGCACACTTGTCAACTGGCGCGAGGAAAGGGAAAGGGTTGTGCGCATTCGAGCACGGTTGGCAACTTTTTGCCGTTGACAATTCTATCCCCGAAAGGTGATTATGTGCGATAAATAACGATAATGCTCTAATTGTGCCCATTGCCGCAGCTCCGACTGGCTGGCTGGTTGGCTGGGTCGGGACATGGTTTGGGCAGGTTTTTGTTTTCGTGGTCGCCGGAAAATGGGGAAACTGTTGTGCAAAAGGGTGCTGGGGAAAGTCTGGCGCTAAGGTAAGGTGGTCCATACAATATTGTGCAATTGTACATTGCTAACCGATTCCTTTAGATTTGTCATGGTTTCACCATCAACATTGTTTGTCTTTTGAGATCACATTTCCTTTGTGAAGGTTATTAACCAAAAGAAAAGGTTACAATTTGCGATTTTAGACTGGTATAAATGTATTTTGAGAAACATTTATAACCTTTATTCTGTTTCTTTTTAGGAGTGGATGTCATCAACGATCGTTTCAACGGTATCGGCATCTTTTTGGAGCGATTATCCAAAGTATAAATCTATATATTTTGTTTTTAATGTGATGTAGAAAATAGTTTAAAAAAGGAACTTTATAACTTTATTTCGTGTAGTATTTAGTAATTCATCCACCATAATGTCAGGTATCTTAACCGGTATCTTAAGACACCATGTCTTAAGTACTCAATAACACGATAAATACAATTCCTTTAAAAGAATCATTGCAGCCTATCGGAGAACGACTCTCGGGTACTTGGACAAGAATAGCTGCTATTAGACATTCATTACCACAGCCAACAATCTTATTCTTAACGATCGAAAGGCACTTCTTAATACCAGTATCATACCACCATCAACAGCCGGCACAATGACAACTGGTTCTTAACCGTTCGCAACGTCCACGGCCACCACCTACCGTGCGCAATGCAGCCCATCTTAGCTCCTTAGCACACAGGCACCCGTATTGTTCCACCAAAGGCCAAAGGACGTCCAAACGCTGGGCAGGATTGTAACCGACCCGTCGGCTGAGCCAGCGGGTGTCAACTAGGAAAGACAACAATACACATCTCTAAACCGACGACCCTCACCGCACTGCATGCTGACACGTTGCATAGCTACGTTGACAACGGGGTCGTAATTTATGACGAACAGGTTCCCTGGCTTAATCCACTTCCTACGACACTGGTGCAGATGACAGGAGAGAGAAAGAGAGGGGCGGGAACGAGCTTATGTATTCGATCGTTACTCGATCAACACTTTGTCAACACTCGTTCAAAAGACGATTTTTCTTCGCCCTCCCTCACACCCGTTCCGTTCTGTTGCCCTGGGAAAACCGAGGGAGGTATCAGCTTTCATCGACGTAGAGCCGCTCCCCTCACCCCTAAGTGATCAATCCTTTCCCAATCCCAACCGATGGAAACGAGTCAACCCGGGCAGAGACCACAGGGCTGGCTAGCGCGGCGATCGATCGGCACGGGGAGATATGGGAAAATTAATGAATTTACAAATTAATCAGATAATGAGCATCGAGCGTTTTCGCTTGTGGCCGATTCTGTTACCGGGGTTGATTGGTGAATTCGGTTGTTCGCTCGCAAGTCGCACGGGAAACAAAACAAAACACCTTGACACCTTCCACGGGCAGCCATCCAATACACGCGAGCGATCGATCGATCGATCGGTGGGCTGTATTTGCATAATTTATGCTTTTGTCATCGGGTGAGCAAGCAAAGCACGATCAGCAGCAGCTTAGCGTGCGCGTAACAAAATATCTTTCCACAAAACACACACCAGCCCTCCAAAAGCTGAACGCCATCGACAGGTGGATTTCCCTGGCAGTCTCGGCCCAGTGAGATGGGCAGCAGCAAAGGGGAATAAATCGGATCGTCCGTTCTCCTGTTGCCTTCGGCCTTCGGTGACACTAACGATTAGTGGGTACGATTTTTCACACCTTCATCGACAGCTTATTGGAAACGATTATCCAATAGTCATCGCTTTTGTTCGGAGTTTGGAACGACTAGACTAATGTGTGATGATGTACCGAAAAAAAAGCACGCAAGAAGATGAACTTAAGGGCCACAAACAGACGGGGATGGGCTTTCCGATCTTGGAATCGTTGAGATTGCGATGCCACGCAGTAATTGATGAGTGGCCAGCCCTTTCAGGGTCAGCGGTATCAGAATTGATCCTCGGTGCACGGAACTGAGCGTGCTCGAGGCTCCGAAATCTTCATTCTTGAAGGCGTTTCACTGTTTCTGAAGGCCACACAAAGAGGGTGTTAATTAAGCTGTCTACAGCTTGGAAGAAGATTGATGTGTGGTATGCTAGGTTGGGATTTGGTGGAGATGCTTTATGAACAGAGGCATCAGGTCAGCAGCGCTTCTTGGAATATTATAAAGATTTCCTTGTTATTTTAATTCAGCTCTAAATATACTTCAAGTTTTTTTTTGTAGTGGCAAGAGCTAATACAGTTTAATGCTGAGCGCCTCATATTGGTCTCTAAGCCCTCTTTTATTTGTTCGCTAAATTTAATTCGAAATATTTCCTCACTCTGCCACGCCAAGCTTCTCTCCAATAAAACAATAAACTACTACTAATATGTCTCAAAAAGGCCTTCCTCACTGCAAATGAACCATCAAGCACAGGAAATGGCACGAGACGTTACAAAATGGATTGAATGTCGCAAGATCACGGCTTGCTTCTGCAACTTCAACCGATCCCGAGATCGATCGCAGCAAAGTCGATCGTAAAGCAATCAGACTCCTAAATCCATCGTCAAATTGCCTTCTGCATTGGCAGCTGCTGTTGCTGCACAGCTCGAGTTGGGACGTCGTTTGCATAAAAACTGCCTCATAACCAGACTTTGAGAGTCAAAAGAGCATTCCCAGACTGCGTTATGTTTGCATGGTTTTTTCTTGTATCATTTTTAAACCTTAAGCCGAATGTGTGTGTATGTGTTTCTGCTCCTTTCTCTCGCTTCAACCATGATCGTGTGCGGTTGTCCGTTCGTTAGCAGGAAACCACAACCACACACACACACACAAGCTACCACAATCAGCCCAGTAAGCCTATTGCAATTGAATTAATTTACGATCGACTCGTCGATCGGCTGCTATCGCCAGCTCAGCCCCCCAGCGCAGGATAAAGCCTACCAAAATGGCTTCATTTAAAGGATAACGTCTTATTCTTGCCTTCACGCGTTGGTTTCGCATGCAACGCTAATCTCTCCATTCACGCAAGCCGTAGCGCTTTTCTGCACACGGCAGTGCAATCGACGACGTGGGCGCCAGCAACACGCCATTAGACAACCGAAAATCCGCTCAACCAGCTGCTCATTTTATGGACCAACAATTCAATCAGCATAATTTTACCGGCTTCCCAACATCTCCCACTGGAGCTATTCCAACGTTTGGCTCAACTCCCCGGGCGGAGCAAACTGGAACTCGTCGAGGTGAAATCGGACCCGTGGTTCCAAAAACGTAGACAACGGAAACCGTGGCCGTCCGCCTTCCTGCTACTCCCTCCTTTCTCTTTGTGCCACTTCCAATGTCCAATCGGGCGAACGTGCGATTGGACATTGTAGAGCTATCGTTTTGGAAGCTTATCGTGGATCGGATTCATTTTCGGCGACAGTAAACTAATCTCAATTAATTAAACCACGATAAAAGCGCGCGCACCCAGTTCCCTCCGGTCCCGCCGGCCCACAACCTGCCAGGAGTTATGCCCATACGCTGCGACGACTTGTATGTTTTATGTATACAAGCGTGCGTGCGTGGCATGGTGGAAGTGGTGGCGAAAACAGAAGACACCTTCTTTTGGCGTTGGTGTCTGTTGGTGGCACCAGCACCGCACACAAGATAATGGGCCCGTGTGTCCATTGGGCCATAAATCAAGCTCCCGGTTCGTTATGCGCAGCACCTTTTTGTGTCCTCGCTGTCCTCGGCGTGTGCGCGCTCGGGAGGAGCACGATGGTACGATGGATTTTTGGCGAACCTGGCGGGACGAGCGTGTGTGGAATTCGCGAGGGAGTCATAAAAAACTGTGTCTAACCGATACCTGAGGAGGAAGGTTTAGGAAGGGGGGGGGGGGGGGCGGTGTCGGATTCGGTATCGGCATTAGGAAGCTAGACAGCAGCGCTAGCTTTCGAACCGACCGGTGAGCCGTGCGGTATTAAATGTGGCCAGCGCGTTTGCGATTGATTATCGAGGGCATCGGCATGGGAGGCCGAACGATGCTGCGGGATCGTTGAAATATCGATTAATATTGAATAGTGATAAAATTCGATTATGCGCAGCTTTCATCAGAGTGTGTGGCATTTTGCACAAACCTGGAGTGTAGTGTTTCAGTGTGTTATACAAGATAAGGTTTGGTAAATGTGTCAGTTTTTGACATTCTGTTTGCGGATGTGCATAAATTTTAGCATGCTTTTTTGTAATTTATCCTTTCCTACCGATAATATTGAAAACATATAAATGATTTAGTAATACAATAAAACATTAGTTTGGCCCAGATTTTCCAATATCAGGATAGAATAAAATATATGTACATAAATTTTTATTAGACAGAAGGCCATTATACTTTGATATCTTTTTCCTAAAAATAGTAAAACAACGACTTATTTTAACATTGAATTCATTTCAAATAATTATCAAAATAATCAAATTACAGCTCAAACTGTCTAACATCTGCTTACCACGTAGAACCATTATTCATTTTGACTTAGATTACTTGGGCCTTGGCGTTCTGACCATTCAAGGGACATTTATTACAAATATTAACATTAGTCATTTATTAATTATATGATTTTCTTTAAATTACAAAGGCTTTACGCTTTTGATAATAATTCACAAATTGTGTTTCTGTAAAAAGCTTGAGTTAAATAATCTCAGACATGACCACTATAAAATCATAATATTATTTTTTATCATACCATTCAGTCTGAAAGGACGATCGTTCTTATATTAGCAGTATAAACTTCTTCTTCTTCTTCTTTGGCTCAACAACCGCTGTCGGTCAAGGCCTGCCTGTACCACTAGTGGGCTTTGGCTTTCAGTAACTAATTGATTTCCCCCCATAGCAGGATAGTCAATCCTACGTATGGCGGCACGGTCTATTTGGGGATCGAACCCATGACGGGCATGTTGTTAAGTCGTGCGAGTTGACGACTGTACTACGAGACCGGCTCGAGCAGTATAAACAGATGTACATGTACAATATCATTAGAAAACTATAATAACAAGGCCTTTTCTTTTTCCATCCAACGAGCAGGCAATTCATCATCCGGATTGTATCCATGTGACAGTTACGATCCGCCATATTGAATTTCACCAATGTACTCAGCATTGCGCCCGCGACTAATCGGCGTATTTGGGACCGAAAAAATGTTTCAAAGCAAGGCGTAAGTCGAAAAAGTCGTATGTCGAATATCTATTAATATAAAGTTTATAACCGAAATTGAAGAGTTAGAATCTGTAATATCGTGTATTTTATTTAAAATAATATTCGACAATGTAGTAATTATATTCCAAAAGTCGCACACAATATAGTTATTCAAGATCGGATAGTTTTGGAATCTTTGGAAATGTGTGTATAACGGTTATCAGCCCAGAAATTCAAAAAAAAAATACATCAATTTCTTGTCAATGAGAACTTTTAACTGTCAAAATCAAAATCGTCGTATCTGCGAATCGTCGTAACTTGAGGGGGTCGTAACTCGGGGCACGCCTGTATTAGGATGAAATACTGAGGCTTGTTTTGGGTACAATTTTGTAAGGAGTGTTGACAACATTTCAACTACCAAGTGTCAAAATCCATATAAAAATGCTGCTTATATCGTAAAAGCTTCCAATATTATGTACTGTATGTACCATTAACGAAACTATAATGCTCTCCAAAGCCAAACTATATTCAAGGTCATTTATTTGTGTACTTAAATGTCAATTTAAAATTTCAATGTATTTGTTTGACACTAAACTACACGGTTTTCTAAAGGTTCTCTTCGCTTGATCAATCTCAATCGATTCTACCATCGACGGGCATTAAATTAACTTGTTTACCCAGTACATCAAAGCAACATAAAAATGTACCTTTTTTCACTTCGAGACCACAGTTCACCCTTAAAACAACTGTCTATTCATTGCTGTAATAGAATACCAGCGTGCAGCTGATGAGTCACACCTATTAAAACTCTATTATCGTTAACATCACACCTTACTCTAATCAAACAAGGGTAAACGTGAAAAAAAAACAAAACAAAACAAAACAATCACCATCCACACATGCAAAGCCACATCCGAAGGTAGCTGATTGGATGATAAAAAAGGAAGGAAATACCTGCGACTGTATCGAAAAATCGAATTATCCCTGGTTTGCTTCTTCTTCTTCATCTTCTTCTGTTGACTAATTTAAATGCGCTTACCTACGGTCAAACGCGGACAGGTTTTGATTTTAATTCTTGTTAGAGCCATAAATTATTCGATAAAACCTAATCCCGCGATCGCCCGATCGGCGACGCAATCGCATGCTTTCGTTCGGTGGCTAATGGAGCATGCAGCGCAGAGAGTACGAGAGATACCAGACCGGCGAAGAAGAGAAGAAAAAAAACTACACATAATCAGGAAAGAACACGTGTTTTTAAATGGCAGCCTCGTTACGATTGTCTGCCAGCCAGCCAGCCAGCAAGGGGCGGGTATGTGAGATGGGTGGATGGGTTTAATTAAATTTAAATTTACTACCCAGCGCTCATAAAAATCCGTAAAGCTTATCAGCAATTTCAGGTGACAAAACCTTGGAGCGCTCCTTCCTACTTCCTCGTCTTCGGCTGTTGGGCTCCCAAGAGGCGACGCAAACGCGTTATAAATGTAATCTTATTAATTTTTTATTGCACCACCAGGACTCGACCGGGGTTGGGTTAAGAAAGTGTCCCAAGTGTGACCCGTGGGGAGGGACGAGACGGTAAGCGAGTGAAACAATCACGGACTGGCAGGGCGTAAATTAAAAAAAAAATAGCCAAATCCGTCCCAGTTGCACCGTGGACATGTAGCAGCGGCAGCAGCAACGGGTGAGCGGGCGGCATCAGTCTCCCACCCGGGTTCTCGCGCGTTCGATTATAAACACCTTTTGCCTAATTAAGGACCCCGAGCCTAAAAGTGCACCACGGGTGGGCACACCAGAACGCACACCAGCGCCGGAGTCGGGTGGAGAGTTTATTGTTATTGTACCCACTAGGCTTCTTTTAGCTGTTTTTAGTGTCGTTGGACTGATGAATGGTTACTGCTTTGCAGAGGGGGGTGAGGTGAGCTCCAGCTCTTTAGTTTTTTTTAGTTTTGCTCCAACTCCAAAGCCGTTTGACGTTTAATGCCCCTTGCACCACGTTAACATGTCGACAGGTCTGAGAATGGAACCGTATGGTGCTGCCAGTGTGGACTGTTTTGTTTCATCGGTGTAAGTTTCACCTTCGCGCGTCTCTTCCGCGTCTATGTGTGTGAATTAATAATTCAGTTTTATTAGGAAGAAGTCGAGCAGCTGTAAAGCTGTCTATTGATTAGCTAGCTGCAACCGAGCTGCAGTTTTACTTTTCGAGCGAACAATTTATGGGTCAGAAGGCCAATCGAAAGAAGGCCTTTACATGGGCAGGCAGCTTAATCGAAAGGGCTCTGGCAGTTTAATTGCACACCTCACCTTTATCGAGAGCCCGTTCCGTTTGGGCAGTAATTGCACGGGCGCGTTCGCGTTGATGCCGTAAATTGAAAACCGTAAAACGCTTCGTTGTAATCGCAATCATTGCTGCCGGTGGTGGTGGTGGTGGTGGTGCGATTCTCATTAAGCATTAATGTCACTCAAATCAATGCAGCTCCAATCATTGGCGACGGAACGTAACGAAGAAATTCAATCGAGCCTTTGCAAACAGGAGCTTCCCCATTTTCCATCCAGTGTCTCCACGCGTGTGTTATGTGTGTGTTGCGAGGTGGGTACAAGGCTTCCTTTTTTCATAAATTATCACGTCCGATGTGTTAGACGGTGACGGGGCCGGGCCCTTTATCTCCTGCATCTAGAGCCACCACCCTCCATTTTCTATTCCATCCAATCAACTACGGCGCAAGGTGCGGGCGGCCGAATGTTGTGTCAGTTTGAAACAATGTATCACACAGACCCGGGGAAGACAGAGGGAAAGGCGAAATAATGCCCTGCTTTTTCGGGTAGGACTTCCATCCCTTGCGTTACATTTCCTCGCGTTACATTCGATGATGAATGATCTTCCTTTCCAAGTACGTAGGAGTAACACTCGCACACAGACACATTCGGCCACCATTCAGTCAACCCCAATGATGGGTTCTTTCCCCGTTGTAGTTGTTTTTTGTTGGTTCCTTATTGAGTTATTCAAACTGACAAACGACATATTGGATTGGACCGTTTCCAACGGGTGAGCACACTCCCCATCCCTCAGTAACAAGAGCACACATCGAGCTGTGCCAGTTGACAGGAGCTGCGTTTCGAAAACTGGCGACATTTTTGTCAATTTTCCCTTTTTGCTCGCTTCCCTTTCTTTTTTGGTTGGGATAATTGAAGGAAATTCCCATTGCCCTGTTTTGGTAGTGTCATTTTTCTTTCGTGGTACTAAAACAACCAGGAAAAAAACGAATGCAACTCAAACACAAAACCGGAGGGGGAGAAACCGCTTCATTGACTTTCATTGGAGTATGTGTGTTCATGTGAACCATTTTCGATGCAGCGCCATCCATCGAAAAAGACACAAAACGAACCGGGAGCTAAATCATCCAATACGGAACGGTACCGGGTTGCCAATGCAACGCGAATGAACCTCTCCCACACACACACTCATCACGGATGGCAGTGTAACTGGTGGCCCGCACCATCTGGAACCATTCCCAGGGAACGGGTCGGTCTATTAAAGAGGCTCGGGACGCCGTGGTCGCCGTTTGTGTAATTGAAAATCAAGCTGAAAAACAAGGCATTAAATTTTCAAATTGAAAACAAATTGCCCCGTCCGTGAGGCGCGGCCAGCAAACCCCAACGCCAGACAATTGTCAGTCATTAGTCTTCCGGCTTTTGGGGGCTGCGCTCGGGACCTCTTTTGCGCTAGCCGCGATGCAGCTGCTATCATTTTGGCAATAAATTAGCAACGAAAGCAAACGAGCGACTGCAGAGTTTGAATGGTGTTTGGTAGCTTTTTTGTTTGTGTGCATAGTATCAGAGCAGCGCGTTCCAAAGCCAGACTACTTTGTAGTTTAATTGAATAAAGAACAACGCAGGCATCAAAATAGGTAGGTTACATCGATAGGAAGATAAATAAAATTGAGAATTTGCTAAATATTTCTACCACTTTTTTGGAGATTAATCCGTTATAGTTACACTTTTTGTATGTATTTACTAAAAGAGCATACATTACAGATAAATGATCAACACAGATCAGTGTTAAGTGATCCGGTGTCTTCAATATAATTCAAACGATTTATAAAACTTACGCATAACATAATGCTCTCTGGTTTTTAACCACTTAACAGCATCTATTCTTGAGATTGTGAGCAAGATTAGCAATAGCTCTAAGTGTAATCATCTCTCTTGTTCCTACAAAATAGTGCATTTTTTACATAAGGTACAGTGAGGAACATTAAATGTCTTGATCCACTAAAATGCAAACATGTAAATCAAAAATACATTATTTTATCAATCAACTGGTACAATTACAAGTATGATATTGTCATAGATATAAATCATCTCTAGCAAAGTAAAGTAAGAATGCCAGTTTTGAATCTAATACAAGAATTTTGTTTTGAGAACCTGTTCTCTGGTTGAGAGGTTCTCTGCTGTTTGATTCTTTCGATCTTAGAGTTCGTTAAATTTCTAACACAAACACATCGCAAATGTAAAGCATATTCTTAGTCTTATCTAACTTGCTCAAAAAGTGAAACCAATGATCAGTACTTTGAAGCATATTTAGTATTAGATTACATGATGATTATTTAAAAGAAGTTTCTTATACTGATTTCAACACATCTCAAAATGCAGTACGCAACAGCATTCATGCTTTAAGAACACGATTTACTGAAAAAAGCAATACGTAAACCATGAATTCATCACACATCTTTACTTGCATCGTATGGTCATAGATGTTTGTCGTCTTTACTACCATTCAATTCCACATCATCCACTCTTAAAACCTCCCAAGAAGTGTATTAATTCGTCAAAAGTCTAAATTACACCTCGTACCACTTTCAATAATTACTGTAATCGCATCCGTGATCTGCGCGGGAGTGTGCACACACACGTCAGATGATAGTATACCTGGGACCGGACTTGCAAGACCGGAGCTCAACAACCATCTGCAGCACACGCTCCGCGACATAATCCGACCATCGGCATTATGCAGCTAATTCCCACTCCTAATAATGCTGTCTAATGACCAATTCATAGCTGTAGCTTTTTACAGAGGCTTAAGGGTCTTGGGCTCACTTCCGATTCTACCTTCATTCTTGTCTCCCGTTTCCTCCCGCGACTAAATGTGTTCTCGACCGGAAAAACACCCAAAAAATGCATTTCTGAGTTGATTTCCAGCTGGACTCGGGAGAGCTACAGAACTTAAAAAAAAGGCGAAGTCAAAATTGAGCAGAATGATTTATTGCCCGTAATCCCACCCGGAAAATGACTCCTAATTCTGACACTTCCTTTTCCCCCGGCGACACAGATAACGATCTGTGTCTCGGTGACTCGGTGATACTGCCAACAACAACAACAACAACTAAAAAAGCTATCGTTTTCGCCTACCTTCCCGTCTTGGTGATGATCATTTCCGTGCCGAGCTCGTTGAACTTGTCCCACAGCTCCTTCGTTTCCAGGTGACACTGAACCGGCCGCAAGTCGTCCGAATTGCAGGACCCGACGATGGTTGGTCGCTTCTGTTCGGGTGGTTGGGAAGGAACGAAATAAAGGAAAGCAATAGAACTCGGTTTAAAGACAAGCAAATCGTTCGACTTACTTGTGCCGGTTCCGGTGAAAGCCGCTCCTCATCCGACACGGACACACTGTTTGGAGTTTCGGTTGTGCGCGAGTGGGTCACCCGGCCACTGTCCGAGGATTTCGGCTCCTCGGAATCGCTGCACTCCTCCACATCCACGTCTACCTCATCGTCCACCTCGGAGAGTCGATCCACGGATGAGTTTTGTGAACCTGTGTAGAGAGAGAGAAAGAGATATAGAGATATAGAGAGAAAAAACATTAAAAAAACGTGAACACCATGGATTAAAACATTACACAAATTATTAAAGCACATTATTTTAAATTATCACAAAGCGTACGTTCATGCATCGGTTACGCACAGCGCAACTGCGCACTAGCGGCACTCCAAAGGGTTCCAGGGTCGGATGGGTGGGATGGTGGTAGTGTTCTATGTCTGGAGCTAATTAAATATTCCATTAACACCGCGATTACGGCTTGTTTAATAAATCAAACATTAATACGCATAAATTAATTCCAATTACGCTTCGGCACTGGTGAAACAGGAGGTCTGCGGGAGGTTGGAAAGGATACACCCAGCTCTGCCAAACTCTTCTCCTCTCCCCCTACCGAAACGGCCATATGCAATTGAAACGCTCACCGTGGAAATGAAATACATTAAATTAGGCGTGAAACAATAAAAAACAAAGTACAGCCCACCTCGGGCCGACCGTTTGCGGTTTTGGGCGTTTGAATTTCCCCACCAACAATTGGGTGAATCCCAACCCCCCCTTCCCTCCCACTTTGGCGCGGGTCCTGTGGTTTGATCTCATTGCCATCATTACCCCCTGCTTTTTTGTTGTTGTAGTTGTTATAAATGCAGCTTTTGATATTAATTTTCCCACCTACTTTTTCGCCTGCTCCGTTTGAAGGACCGGTACGGTTGGTACACAGCTAACAATAGAGACATTTAGCAAACATCGGGCTAAGAATATGTGCATACAGAAGGAGGAGGGGGGAGGCAGAAAAATGCCAAAGCATAAATAAAATCAACATGCGCTTAACAAGCTGAAAGTTTCACTCTTCCTTCTGTCACACTGCCGAACCGGTTTGGTTCCCTTTTTGCTGCCTCAAAATATTCATCGCCACCCATTCAACCATTCCCGCTGCCAGCATCCCCCCTCCCATGGAGCCAGTGTGTATGAATGTGTGTGTGTGGTTGTATGTTTTTGAGTAAAATATTTATGCAAACGTTTCATGCTTGAGGAGAGATTTTTGTTTTTTTTTGTTTTGTCGACCCATTTGCTGACGATGATAACAGCAGCTACTTTTTGTTGTTGTTGTTTTGGTCGGTTATTGCCAAAAGCTCCATGTCACCTCGTAATTGAATAAAACAAGAGAGTCCCACATGGATGGTAACCCTTTCTTCGGCACAATAAAATACAATGTTTTGCGTTGCAACATGGAAAAGAATGGCCCACCGGGTTTCGGGGATGCGTGTGGTGATGATGGCGTTGACGATCAGCTGTTTGCTGTTGAGCAATAAAGCGTTGGCGAGGAGCATGTTTTATGAGATTTATAGTTCCTTTATTTGTAATAGTACAGTTTTAGCTCATTAATTAATATGGTAAATAATTACAGTAGGTACAAGTTTCTATTGAATTAGGCAAGCATTTAATAGGAATCAAGGGGAATGATGATATCATCTACAGAAAAAGATGTAGGATTGTGATGAAAAGGAAGCTAACGAATACATGTAATATCAAACAGACACAGTGGTGGAAATGATGAAAGATTTACACCACTAAGCAAAAGTTTGCTTTTTAAATGGAAATAATGGAATAAGCTGGACATTTACAGTATTAAATCAAAATTGAAGTATCACATATTAAAACAAAAATGTGTCCCTTTTACCTATGATAGCGTATAACAATTATTTATTTTTTTCAATATTATTTGTTTCATTAATTGATTTAATCAGTCGTTTTATCTTTCCAATAAGAGAATATTTCAATTAAATATATAATTCATATAATAGAGAATAATTCAATGTCCTAAAAGGAAAGATGCAAACACATGAAGAGGTTATATCTTATTTGAAATTTGATTACTTTTTCCCATATTCGCAAACTTCATGTTGCCTAATGTTGTATGCTGAAATTAAATAACCTTTTATATAAGTGTTTTTAACATTATCTTTTCCATAGATTAAATACTGTAACATGTTCGGCTTTTAAGATAAATTAATTCTAACATTTGCTTTTCATATCGTGAATTTAATTTTAACCTGTTTTATTGTAAAGGATTTTCTGGCGATTTGATTAAAATAATTTGTACCTTAATTTTAACAGGATTTTTGTAATACAAATCATTCACAATTGATCCTATTCTTTTTGATATGCAAATTCCAGCTAAGTTTAGCTCCTCTAGCAAGTTAACTTCTTCTGTTTTTATTCATAAATTAACATAGTATATGTGAAAATGAGCTTGTGATCTAATCTGAAAAATCAACTGATTTAAAACCTATAGTTGCTTAACGTTACCTTATTTCAAGTAAATTCGAATAGAATAGGTTCTCCCTGAGGCGGCCAGGCAATACAGTTGTCAACGCATACGACTGACAATGGGCGTAAATATCTGGATGCATGGTGCTGAATAAGTCTCAATAGCATGTTATAGGCCGGCATATAGGTGGCATGTGTTAAGACGTTACACCAAATAGAATAAGCTTAAGGGTTGATTTTTAGCATTAAAATCAACCACCGACTCCCATCTTCTCAATCCTGTTCTACAGTAAAATCTATTTCACTTACATTTGGTTAATAATTTTGCATATAAAATGTATAATTTTGGCTCTACGTACGAAGAAATGTACAGTTTAGAGGAAACGCTCCAAGATATTTCCCTCACTATTTCCCAACAAATAAACGAATGCAAGAGAGCGAAACTTATGAAAGTGCAATACATCGCGTGAAGCTTGTTTATATAATCAGTGTATCCGTTTTGTTTTGTCGATTAAAAGTGATAATTTCTCTCTGGCTATTCCCATACAAACACGTATGTTTTACTGTCATTTTGATTTTTATGGATCCGGAAACCGAAGCAGCCGAAGAGCTCCCCCATAAAACCCAATCAACTGTAAATCGGCAACAATTGGTGTCGGCTAGACACCGGTGAAGAGTTTCACTCCCAATGCCAACATCGACGAAGCGACAACATTTATCACCCGCAGGAGCGACAGAAGAAGGCGGGTGAGTGAGTGAGTGAGCTTTTAGTGCATCACACTTTCGCTCGTTACGCGGCTCATTTCGATTGTTGAGTGAGCTTGAAAATAAAATAAAATAAAAAACAATCGAACAAAACAGAATCTATACAATCAATGATCCATATCGGACGTTCATAAATCGATTAAAGCGTCTGGTTGCGTTTTTTTTTCTTTCTTCTTCTGTTGTGTATGTTCACCCGCCAACACAACTCATTTTTAATTGACAAGCCAGGAATTACCAGCCCGCCACGCGCAAGGTCACTCTACACAGGGGACGCATGTTGCGGTGCGTAACTTATCCACACGCAACACTCCGGCCTAAGCAAACAATGTAACACTTTGCACCAACAATGCTTCAACACCGCGTATTTTGGGTCGAAATACTTGCAATCCTTCGCTTTGCAAACACGATCTAACGTGTTGAGAAATTACCTTTCCTGTGTGTGAGTAAAGTTTTTCAACACTTTATTACTTGCCGAGCACTGAAATGTGGTCCACAATCCCAGTCCCAGAAAACAGGTGGTTACTGGCTGGCGAGAAGCAAAGGTGGGTGGCCACTTCCGGCTAGGTCCAAAAACCCTTTGCCCAAAGAAATGGGTGGGATTTGCTTTACCCGGCGAAAATTCCCCACACACGCATACGCAATCGCTCACGCACCATCGTACGCATCGACATACGCACGAACTCTGCTTGGGCCTCGCACCCCCCGGAGGGGCTTTCAACGGGGTGGCTTTGTGTCGTAACTTTTACTAACCCTTTTTCCGGTTTTTCCTTCTTTTTGGGCTAGCGGGGAAAATCGAAGTCGTTTGATTTTCTTCACCTAGTTTCACCCTCATGCAAAGAGGGCTTTATTTTGTTTATTTAAACTGGTTTTTGCTACGCTCTATCTAGCATAAGAGTGACTTTACTTGGCCGTTTGTTGTGTGTGTGTGTGTGTCTCTTTACTTGAAGTATTTAGCATTACTTGCGAACGCAGCATGGGAATACTTTCGTCATTCGGGAGGCGCACCGATTTACGATAATGATAATGATGGAGGGAGCCCCGTGCGGTAAAGTGCGAATTGTTCGCACCGCCACCATTGGGCTGGAAAATGGGTCGAAAACATGCAGACGCATCAAGCACACCGCCACTGCTGGAAGGTGGTTCCGTTTTTATTTTCGTTTTACCTTGTGTTTGATTGGGACTCTTGGGAAGCGCACTGAGGTGGGAAGGTGGGCTGAAGGTGTGAGAATTCTAATAAAATCCTGCAAAACCCATCATGACACACGCGAACAAATGGCAAAGTTAATTAAGAGCGGAGAGTGTGTTTGTGTATGAACGCATGCGTTAGGTGTGGTGAATCTTTTTTTCCGCTCTCGTATAGAGTTGTTGCGTTTATTTAATCTTTTGCTGGTCATCGTGTTTGTTATAATTATTTATAAATTTAAATTACTGACTAACAAATGAGCAAATATTTAATATTTCAGGCCCTAATTAATCATTAATTAGTTCTTATTTTAAGTTGCAATATTTAATATAAACAGAAAAATCTTATAAAAATCCTAAGTTGAAGGATGATACCTATTTAAACTAATTCATTCAATCCTTCTAATTCATTAACATTCTATATGGCCCAAGTAAGTATTACCTTAAATTCGAGCACTTTATAAGCAACGCATCGAAATTTTCATGTTTTAATACTTTCATAACATTTTGAACAACTATAAGAATCTTATTTTGCACTCTAATACATCTGAAATGTGTAAAAAAGCAATATTTGTGTCACGCATTCTTGTGAGAGAGTAATTTTATTCAGTTTTAGCCATTTTTGATTCTTTATTCTTTATCTTTATTCTCTTCTTCTTTTGATGGAATTAACTGAGCAGGACATTTTGACTAGCAATGAACACATGACTTTGGAAGTCAAATCTATCAAATCTATAGTGCTGTGAGAGAAAACAGTCAACCTTGTGGGATCGATTAAAAGCTTCATTATACTTTGTACATTAAAGTTAATGCATATTTACAGTTAAGTAAGTAATGTTACACATTTATTCCCATACTTTATTATGTGCAAGGGAAAGAGCAAAAGAGCAAAAGAATGTGAAGTAAGCAGCCAAGCCTTCACTGATATCCCTTAAGGAATTCATGAAGAGTAGAGCGTCCTTTTTACGGTTACATCGGGACTTTAACTCGCCCAAATACTCGAATGACACGGATGATGGATCCAAGGGATTCTATTTTATAATCATTCGTATGACATTTACATTAAAATATTTGAAATATGTAATAAATCGTAGTAGTTGTTATCATGATATTTTTCTAAATAATGGAGTTTGCTCTTAACCTCCAACTTAGCACATCATGCTATCTTATTATTGAACTGTCATTTCCGAACAGCACAGATAAATGCTGACTGTTACTACTCCTTGAAAGGGTTTTCCAGCTTAATACTAAAACCAAAGATGTATTAAAACAAAGTTGAAATGTTCCATTTGATACATCAGATATTTTAATGTCGAAATGAACCAGTCAGCCGCACATGATTTGTGTGGCTTACTAAATACCTCAAATATTTTAATTGCTTTAAATAAGCACTACCGCTTTAGCACTTCTAACCTTCACTTCTCAACTACCGGAGGGACGGTCGTTCAAATCACCTCTTGGCATAGCACACGACCCGTTCCATCGAAAAAAAAAAACCCCACGGCTCCAAAACTGTACCACAGATCCAGCTCCCCAAACCGCTACCATACTGATCGCACACCAATTCATACCCGCTGAGTTCATTAGAGTGTGCCGCTTGTGTCCCGCCCCGGCGCCGTCCCTTGCTTGCTGCGGCAATCCGCAAGTGCAGAGGCATTAGCGCTTCGGTTAGACCGCTGATTGCAGCCTGAATTATGACAGGCTACTGTCCGGGTTTGTTTGCATATCACTCTGTCGCCCCGTGTTCCTGTTGTCGTCCCGTCGACCGGCACCTGACCGGGCTGAATGTCCCTCCCACCAGCGCTACATCCCCATCCCTGCGATTGGTGCAAATTCCGTTAGTGGAATAAATCAATTTTAAATAGATTATCGGCACGATTAAAACCGGGCTACCTCGGGTGGGTGGTCTGCCAGGGCGAAACCTGACGCAATTCAATTAAGTGGCCATTGCAACATAAGCGCATACACAAACCCACGACCACACACACACACACACACACACACACACAAGGAGTGCTATATTATGCAACGGTAACGGTTAAAATTCCCCAGGTTGTTGCTCGCGCGGACACCGGCCTCTCGCGCCTACGTCAGTCAGTGCCGGTCAGGGAGAGCGCGGTTGTGCCACCGTGTCAACATGGGGTGGCAAACACTGTTTATGTCCCGTGTCGCGCACGATGACAGTTTGTGTAGCGTGGTGCTGATTATAAGTGCGCCAAACGCCCATATAAGTGCATATAAGTTTGCAAAAAATCACCAAGAAAACTAATTAAATTCCACTTATTATACGTAACCAATATGGCGGGATGGAAACGATCGCCTCAACAACAACAACAACAAAAAACAGTCCACGAGTACGGTTTTGTGCCGACTGTTGTTCCCGGGCAGCATCTAATTTAGCTGTAAAATTAGATCAGCTTGGCAAAGCTGCAACTGGGTGGGAGCGATGGATGGAAGGACGGAACGGCAATATGTCAAAACGTTCCCGTCAACGCCAATTAGAGATGTGATAGTAATTAGTATTTCGTTTCCACTGTTGCGGTTTGATAATTGAGACTTTGGGCTTAAGTAAATGATCTGTGCATCTGTCATGCGGGGCTGTGTGTGTGTGTGTGTGTGCCGTTATCAGGCGGACGGTCTTATCTCAAGCGATTAACCGTAATGGCGATCGTTCAATGGCGGCCGCTTGTTGTTTGCTTCTTAGTGTGAAATCGTTAGGATTATTTATGGGAGTTTTTTTCCTTTTTAGTCTGTTTTTTTTTTATTTATTTCTGTTCCGTTTTAGTTTAAGAAAAGGCCACATTGAAGCCATGAGATCTTGCTTAGGCATTACATATGTCAAATTTTACAATGAACAGTATTTCTTTTGTATTTGATAACAAATTGCACTCAGAAGCATTGGTCTGAATCTGACTTCTTTGATAGACTTTAAACGTCTTTTAGGTTACATTTGAAACACATTTGAATATTACATTCATATTTGAATGAAAGACATCCTGTTAGATTTAGTTCGTGTTTGATAAGAAAATTCGTTTAAATTTAAATCTAATTTGCTTTTTTAATTTTGTTAATTTTATAGTGGTTTATCCGTTTGTTTTCTGAAGTCAAGTTTAAGATACTTCGCAATTTAGCTTATCGGTTTTGATCTCCTCAATGTTATGAAATGCTTTGAGACAATTTCTTGCCACAAAATAAACATTTTGTATCATTAAACCACCTATCAACACGTTTAAAACGCTCACCTATACGATTCATGCTTCCCTTTGTCTTTACCTCTCTTTATCCCCGTTCCACTCGATATGAGCAAAATTAATCAACTCAAATCGGAATTCTATCACTACCCTCTTTCCCCACCTTATACACTAAACGGCTACATCGGGTAAGGCAGCGAACGAACAAATGGATAGTAGAAAAATCGAAAACAAACTTGCCACTTACGAAAACTGCTTCCAGAGGGCTCCTGCTGGAGCCCTCCCGCAGTGCCATGATCGCCGCTATCGAGAAATCCGTCGCACCCTTGGCCGCGGACAGGGCTGCCGCAGCGGCCGCCGCCGCCGCAGCAGCAGCAGCTGTACTCGGGACGGTCCCTGACCCCATACCCGGTGGTCCCACTGCCGGTCCATCGCCGCCTGCTGTCCCCTGGGTGTCCAGCAGCATTCGATTGGCGGTGCGCCTCTGCTGCTGTTGCTCCCGAGCCGCTGGAGAGTGGGCCCGGGCTCGTACACTGCTGGCCACCTGCGATCCACCTTCACCCCGCCGCCGTGCCGCACTTTTGACCTCCCTTGCCGTCCGCTCACTCGCGAGGTCACGTTTGCGTTTGTGTCTCTCAATTTTGTCGGTCAGCCTGGGGCGCCCGGTCACCGTGGACAGTTTGGGAGGTGTTACGGGGAGTGACGACGAGGACGACGACACGGCACGTATTACGACAGCCTCATCGAATGGGGTTTTGTATTCGGTGGGCTTGGTATTATGAGGAAAAATTCGACACGTTTCAAACACCGACGGCAATTTCAATGTACTCGTGTTACACACAGATTGGGCTGCACTTTCACTACCGGAATGGGAGATTTCGCACGCACTCGATGGTTACCACACTTTGTCGGTAAAACTGTACCACAACTTGCTTTCGTTCAGTTAAATTAATAATTTCCCATTGCACTACTTCAAACAGTCGCTCCATGCACTAACGCGAAGGCAAGGTAAGCTTCGAAATGCTGCCGAAAACGGTGTCCCTGCCGTGTTTCATACAGCCTGGTTTACACGCGTCCAGGATGAAGAGAGGAGGAGAAGGGGGTTGGTAGTGAGTGGGTGGGAGGGTTTTGGGTTGGTGGGGCGTATTTTTATCGCGGCTATCGCTTTCAGAGCAAGGAAACGTACTAGCCCCCCCAGGCGGCTACAACGGCTCGTTTCAACGCGTGCGTACCCGGTGGGATGATGATGGGCAGCGCGCTGCTCAGCAACGAGTTCTCGGAATGAGCTTTCGAACCCAACTGGCGCGCGCGTTTCGTATCCGGTGCCGTGCGCTCGCACACACGCACACATATGCAAACACCGACACGCAGGCGTGCAGAAAATGCAACGCAAACTGCACCAACACCACTACCATTAGCAGCAGCAGCAGCAAGCGTAGGGGAAAATGCAGCACGAAAACTGGTTTGCCATGTAATGGGTGGGGGAAAAACCCGAAACGCAGCTCCGCCTACTGGCGGGGTGTCATCCATTTTGTTTTCTCCCTCTTTCGGGGTGCTCATTCGCTCTCTTCCACCCGACTGAGTGCCGGACTGTGTGCGTGCAAATAGGGGAGTGAAAACTGTGGCGCTCAGTGGTTTTCCTCACTGGAAGCAGGAGGTTTGCTCACTGGAATGTGAGTACCGGACGATGAGACGGAGTGAGTGTGAGACACACTGCTTTCACCCTTGTTTGTCTCTCACTGTCTCTGGTTGTTCTTCCGCTTTATTTTAAGGGTTGAGGCTTTTGCATCATGTTGACAGTATCATATCAATAGTTTTTTTTCCCGCGTACTGCTCTCGAAGGAGTTCATTGGAGTGACGTATAGCTTCTTGGTGAATTATACATCTTAAGTGCTGCTGGACAACTCTGTTTATTTTTAACACAAACAAAAATGCGTCAGGGTCATTTGTTTTATTATTTTCAATAAAATGCAGTAATAAAGTATATCTTAAGTACATGTTCTGTATACTCAATCATTACAGTTTGCGCATAACAAACGTTACGAACTCTTCTAAAATTGATCTGCAAAGATCGAAATAAAGATTGCACACAAATCTGGTCTAAAGAATTGAACATCAACATGAACTTTACCCTAATACTTCGCTGCAATACCTTATCTCTAACTCTAGCTTATATGCAATAATCTGTTTTATTCCGTTCGTTTGTCACATTTCTTCTTTTTTAACAGTTTGTTTTCGTATTTACAAGGCTAAAATTGTTTCTTTTCACAGGCGTTACGCTGAACAAAAGTTTATAGGCTTGCATATACTGTTATGTGTGAGCTGTATTGTGTTTTGCATATTTGGTTGATGGAAAGGTCGTCATTTTTTCATATGTGACCTTTTCTAAGACTAAGGCATAATCATGGAATGTATATGTAGTTCAGTTAACATACAATCCTAATAAGTTATGAAATTGTGTGTAACTTATCGTTTAAAATTTGAAATTCAGTTCATCTAGTAGTGTGTAGATTACTAGTAGATAGTGCAGATGTGTCAAACTCATTTGTTCGGTGAGTCACGTGTTAACCCGAAAGTCCATTTGCGGGTCGCAATATTTACCTCAAATATTGATGTTCATTTCGAAATATAACCTGAATTTATCATGACGTCGTAGCGTCGTAGGTAGCGTACAAAAGTCCCAGGGCCAACAATTTGACAACCCTGAAGTAGATAACCGTATTTGCCACTGTCATGTATCATGAGCTGAAACATGTGCTTAATTCCGTCAAATTATACAATATGTTATGGTGGAAATCTTCGTAAGATAATATTGATAAAGCAGTTTGCACACCATTGTATCAACTAAATGATTCATTTTGGATTAAATCCTTTTAAATCCTAAATTCATACCATTGCTGGTGTTTGGTATTTAATTTTGAATTAAAGGATTAATGAGGCGCTTTACGAAATCCAATGTCTTGTCACGACTAGAACAATTTTAGGAAATAAAGAGATGAGGTATCGATACGACATTGTTCAGGAATAGATGAGAGATTATATGTCATTACAAATATCAAAAAGTTGAATTTTGACATGGTGGAAACAATTGCTTACTATTAACTATTAACAAGTTCCTCAAAAATGCTGGGGTCGTGGTCTTTCCGCGGAGTAATGTTCTAAAGGAAAATTCTGGACTATTGTTCTTTAAGCTGGAGCAACGTCAGTTATTAGAGCGTGATATTTCAATAATGCTTTAGATTTTACATTCTATGATATATTATAGGCGGTGCTTACAATTCCTAAATTCATGGACGAAAAAAATCAGGTTTCTATTTCAAGGGAAAACCATAAAAATCGATATAAACTTAAAAGTTTCAACACATTTTCTGATAAAACATGACTGTAGGATAATTTATGCGCATTTTCATAGTCATTTCATTTATACACCTCTAGATTTTTACCATTTTCATTAAATTGTCCGACTTTACCTACCTTCTCCTAAGTACTGAATTTTGAAACACTTTGGTTCTTTAAGTGCAGCTTTGATTTTTTTTATTTTTTCAACAAAAAATCAGCGCAATCTTTACCATCCACTGGACTAGGACAATGCTGATTTCGAAACGTTTTATTGATATCTCTTCATTTCATTATTAAACTCATATTAATGTGCGATTGTTTTTATTTATATTAAAATGTCTTCTTCTTCTTCTTCTCTGGCTCAACAACCGATGTCGGTCAAGGCCTGCCTGTACCCACTTGTGGGCTTGGCTTTCAGTGACTAATTGATTCCCCCCCATAGCAGGATAGTCAATCCTACGTATGGCGGCACGGTCTGTTTGGGGATTGAACCCATGACGGGCATGTTGTTAAGTCGTACGAGTTGACGACTGTACTACGAGACCGGCCTAAAAATGTCTAAGGCCTTCTAAAAATTTAGCTTGAAGCTTAAACTTTGAACTATAAAAAAAATTTAAAAAAAAAAAACAAAAAACCCTCATTTACAGCATTCACTACGGTTAAGAACGTGTTTTACTATGCAATGAACTCTGATGAGATTCTAAAGTTTGTTAAATATATCGTGTCAATCCAACTAAACGAAAAGCAATCAGCAAAATATAGTATGAATTTAAAAAAAGGAAGACAAATAGCACAAGTTTTTAAATTATGTTTAAAATGAGAAATTAGAAAATTAGAACAAAAAAACAAAAATAGATTTTTAAAAACTCAAGCAAGTTAGCAACTACAGCTCTTACAGCTGCGATTGCCAATGATTCTTAACGAGTCTTGAAATGCAAGCCATTACCTCACTAATTCTTAAAACAACAACCACAATTTACGCTCTTGATTTCACACAACACAGTAAACAGATGTTGGTTGATCGGGAAAGGGTATCTTTTTAAATATACCATCAATTAGATTCCATACTACCGTACCATGACCGTACCCAAAGAAGTCACTAATTTGGTAGATTATTTATGATTGATACGTACGTGACAACACCCCTTTCCCCATGTGCTGGCCCACAAGTTATAGCTGTCATAGCCATTTTACTCCAGTTTTTTTTGCCTTCCTTCCTCGCTAAAGCTTTAACCATTTCATCAACCAGCACCAGCACAATGTGTCCCCGTCGACATGTGTTTGACGACAAAAAAAAGGGTCCAAAATCCACATCCACGAGCACTTCGACGAGCATGCGGTACAGAAAAGTCAATTTATGTTTTGATTAATTTGCATACATAAATAAATATCCCTTGTAATAACTCATTACTCCTGCTCTTCCTATCATTGTCTCTCTCTCTCGCTCTTCCGTTCTTTTCTTTTTCCTCAAGCTTTGCACAACCGTTTAGAAGCTACAATGTAGCCCATGCTCAACAGTAGGCCAAGCCAATCGTACATCCACCACCACTGGCAATGATAATCGGTATGACGCTACCATAGCAGCGTGGCAACAAAGGGGCAACTCGCCAGGGGGAGAGAAGAAGCTGACATTTCAATCAATGTTTGTTTAGGCAAATTAGAGGCATCGGAACGGAGGGAAAATTTGCATACCCCCGTTCCTTCCCTCGTGCATCTTCCCTCGCTGGATATTTGCATGTGTTACCCCCAGCCAGCCAGCCAGCCAGCCAGCCAAAGAACTGGTGCCATGTTGTGAATCCATTTTCTAAATACACCACCCAGCCTTTGGCCCTGGGTGTCGGGGCGGGATTTATTTGTGTATACACGATGATACACATAAGGGCGACATTTATTTATGCTCACCACAGCCACCACGTACACCAGCCCTGCGTGACACCAATTTGCTGCTCTGGTGCTGCCCCTTCTTCCGGGATGCGCTCGCCGACTGTGGATTATGAAATTTGAATAAAATTTATTAAATTTCGTTATTTCGTAAATACGATTTTTAACACCGCCCAGACCGCCGCGTCAGCTGGTCGGTAAGGCTGTGTGGGGTGCTGTTGGTTTTTGGGTAACGACGAACGCGCGCA
Organism: Anopheles gambiae; assembly: GCF_943734735.2. Classification (NCBI taxonomy): domain Eukaryota; kingdom Metazoa; phylum Arthropoda; class Insecta; order Diptera; family Culicidae; genus Anopheles; species Anopheles gambiae. The sequence continues at coordinate 12,576,467 of NC_064602.1, read as the reverse complement.
ATGTAGTTCAGTTTTAGATGAATAATTGCCGAATCAAAAGGAGCAAAACAAAGCTGCTTGCTCAGTGTTGTTGGCTGTGGTTGTCACATCGAGTGAGCGCTTGCCCGAGCAGCCAGGAGCTGCTTATTTGGGTATGCAAATTGGGTGGGATTAAATGTTTATTGAGCTGATTGCCCGTTTTGTCACTGAACTGGGTTTTTTTGTTTGTATAGAGAGTAGAAATTCGTTTATCATTAAAAAAGCCCTTCGTTTGAAGAGGGAACAGAGAGAGAGAGAGAGAGAGAGATAAAAGTGCAGACAATCATTCCACGTACATATGCACCACCCCTGCCAAACGTTTTGCGATCGTAAATATTCCCGCAACACATTATGGTGCAATTTTCAACGGGTCAGTGAAACTGGAGTCGCGTTTTCTATCGTTCAAGCGTAATTAACTGCCGAAAAAAGGTGGCCAAAGTGCAAGTAAAACAAAAACAAACAAACAAACAAGAAACCCCATAAGATTCTACCAATTCAAACGAACCGAAATGGTCAAATCATCTCCGTTTTCCTGGCATGCGAACGCGTTTTGCCTTTGGTTTTTGTATATATTTTTAATTTTCTGCTACATTAATTGCTGCTAATTTCCCACCAAATGACCACATTCCATATCATCGCCGGTAGTGTTTTCTAAGCACAGCGCGATGGAAGAAACATACTGCAGCAAAGCGTTGCTTTGTCGTGGTCAGTTTTGAAGTTTTTTTTTTCGTTTAAAATAATGAACCGAAAATGGCAAAGAGGTTTTATAATTAGATTGGGAAGGTTGATGAGGTCTTTCAAACGAGTGTCGTTTTATGCTAATTTGATATTTTATTGCGAGTACACCAATTACACTCGATGGATGTGTAATTAGGAACGGAAATATCATTAGCATTACGAGTTGGAAATTAGATTTTTTTTTCTGTTATGAACAGTCATTGAGCTCATAACAGATACACAGAGAATGAAACAATGTTTTAAGCATTAAAGTAGCTATTCAATTACAATTTGGGAAGCATATTATCGAAACATAAAATATTTTAAATATTTTTACACATAAAAAACAACAAATTTTGGACTTTTATCCCTTAGCGAAACGGCAAGCAAAATTTCATCCAAAAGTGTCCGAACCGATGTAGGTTTTGTTTTGCAAATACTTTGCGTTTCTCATAGAAAATCAGGTTCATCAGGCGTTTGAATCAGCGTGTATATTGTATTACTTGAATCCTTGTATATTGAAATAGTTGAATAAATAAATTCGTAAATGCTACCAGATTTCACAAGAAAGTGAATGAATGGTGTAACGAAAGATTTGCATTTTAAAACATGTTTACACAAAATCATGACACAAAATGAAACGAAATAAAGTTCTATAACAAATTTAACAATTTCAATAGAAGTATCTTTGCATAAATATTCGATTAAAAAATAATTCAGAATGCCGATAATTTTCATTCAATTTTAGGGAAATATGTACTAGAAAATGATATCCCATTAGTGTTATTTACCCTTTCTTTGTTTTAACAACTTACCTTTTTGGCAAAACAACTTTCTGTAAAATGTTTATAATTTTTCAGAACAAAACAAACAAAGTTTAAAACTGCCTTGAAGATAACAAATGATCAATTTATAATCAAATCAAGCTGATGTCCACACAATTTTCAACTAACACCCATTGCTTCCGTCAAGCACCAAATAGGAATAACAGTAGGCCCTCTTGTGGTGACTAGCGAAGACACAATTCTTCTTGCGCCTCGAATAATCGCATGAACACACAATTTGTTCATCCAAATTTCTAATTCCACTCGATGGCAAACCCAATGTCGGACGGTATTGTACGCACTCGTCTTGATAGATAAGATGTTAGTGTATATGCCTGTCCACAGCTTCCGTAGATGTCGTCCGAGTGCACAAAATCGATGTAAATGCCACCGAACCGCTTCTGCTCCACCATATCCATCTTGAGACGCAGCGAGTCCAAGTCTTCATAGCTAATCCGTTCCACTAGTCCGTTCTGCAGCGCTCGTGTCACGTATGGCATGCCACCATAGCCATCCCAGGCATAGCTCCAACCTGCTTCTCTTATATATTTACATAGCTGTAAGGGTTGACGTCAAACGATGACGTCATGACGTCAGACAAATTATGAATTCGACAGGGTAGAAAAAGATTCTTTAAACGATATTCACCTCTCGATGCTCTAGGTGTGTACCGTTTGGTGCTAACAAATTCACTTTGTTATAAAGATACGGCGCCAATGCCGGTGAGAAAACCCTGCTTATGCCGTACAAACCAATTCCAAGCAGTAGCTTCTTGGGCGCACATCCCTCATCAATCCAGCGCTGTATGGTTGTATTCTAGAAGTATCATTTTTTTTTAAATTTATGATCCATCATTTAATTTACGATTGCTCTCTACATTCTATCTAATTTACTTACAAAGCCAGTCTTTGGATAATATACATTTCCAATGTTTGGAATATACATTCCTAGTTCTTGTGGTGTTCCATACAGTGGTGCATGAGAGTTTTCCAATGATTCGGCAGTGCTGGGATCCAGTGTGACGTGATCGACCAGTTCACACACATCGAATATATTGTAAGCATCGGCGAGGAGGCTCGGATGCAGCGATCCTCGGAACCATAGTTCTCGGTTACGATTTCTGCTTTTGCTCGCTGCATTTACCGCATGACGAAGATCTTGCAGGAGTTGCACCATTGTGATACGATCGTTTCCACTGTTTCTAGATGCTTTCCAGTTGAGTTCGATTGCATCTGCATCTAGCTCAAGCAGCAACGCGACCGCGGCTTGTACAAACGCTTTTCTGCGTACGATCGCGATAGATGTAGTGGCAAAATCACGAGCAGTTCCATCGATGGACGCCACAATACGTGCTGTATTCGAACGCTTTCGTACACTGGAAACCACACGACTGAAGGCTATCTTGTCATTGTCCTGTATTTGATAGAAACATCACTTGTAAAAAACACCCAACAAACGAAAAAGAGAACTCTAAGATGAAAGCTTACACTGAACAGTATTTGCCGTCCTACGATGCTTGGGAAGCTGAACGCTTTGAAGATCACATCTGGACACACTTCCAACGGTATGTTCTCTGGTTGATAACCAATCAAATCGGCTTTAGATGGGGAGAAGCTACAGACAAACTTCTTTCCTTGTGCTGTGGAACATCTCACATAGACTGATAGGGTAAGTGTTACCCAGACGAAAATATTCATTTTCTTTATTTGAAATGGAATTTAAAGAACCCTCTCTCAGTGATAGGTGTGAAATATCCAACTGTCAATGCCAAACTGTTACTGGTGCGATGATCTTCGCGCTTCTAGGCTCGAAAATAAGACACCACAACCTGTTGCAGCTCGTCAAAATCCCAAAACTGGTAGAGCAAACAACAAAAGGGAACAAAAAATACACCCACCAACACTTTAATGCATCACGTAAAACCTACACCAAAAATTCCAAGCAACAGAACCTGTTGAATGTGGTATGAATGTTTGAACGGTTGATTTATTTATTTGCTTTTGCACAATACATCCACACATCCATTCTAGACAGAGCGTCATGACAGCATCGGTCAGTTGTGCGATCAATGTAACGTTATCAGGCCGAGTAGAAGGCGTCCGACAAGCGTAGTGCGACGACACATCTCGACATGAAGAACGTATTTCAAGGTCGTCATGAATTTAGGGGTTACTTCTTTCGTATTGCTGCTTTACTGGAAAGTCTAGCAGAATATCAGTTCACGATCACTTTTCTCTTGCGTATCATATTCAGTGTAGTTCGAACATCTAAATCCACTCAATGGCAAACCCAATGTCAGACGGTATCGAACGAGTCCGACTCGATAGATACGCGATCAGGGAGTATGCTTGGCCACAACGACCATAGATGTCGTCCGAGTGCACATAATCGATGTAAATGCCGCCGAGATGCTTCTGCTCCACCATATCCATCTTAAGACGCAACGAGTCTAGATTCTCGTAGCTGATGCGCTCCCCACGTCCGTTCTGAAACGTTCTAGTTACGTATGGCATGCCACCATACCCGTCCCATGCGTAGCTCCAACCTGCTTCCCTTATCGTATTGCAGAGCTGCAACGGATCAAATCACTATGAATTACACATAATAAGTCAAGAAGTTTAAAGTAATCCTCACCTCACGTTGCTCCAGGTATGTACCTTTCTGTCGCAACAAATTCACTTTGTCACCAACGAATGGGAATACGCTCGGCGAGTAGTCTCTCCTAATGCCATGCAAACCGATTCCAAGCAGCAGCTTCTTCGGAGCGCATCCCTCGTCAATCCAGCGCTGCGTGTTAGTGGTCTAGGGAGTAAACATAATTCAAATATCAATGATCACATAGAGCTCGGCCATTCAACAACGGGTAAACTCACAATTCCTGTCATTGGTTCGATAACAGATGGTAGAAAATCAGTATCAAACAATGGATTGCGTGGAACTGTTATCGGTGTTCCATACAGCGGTGCGTGAGAGTTTTCCAGCGAGTCGACCGTGCTAGGATCCAGCGTGATGTGATCGACCAGCTCACACACATCGAGCATGTTGTACGCTTCCTCGATCACATTCCCATGTAGCGATCCCCGGAACCACAGCTCTCGGTTGCGATTTCTGCTTTTGCTGGCTGCCTTCACCGCTTGACGAAGATCTTGCAGCAGTTGCACCATAGTGATGCGATCGTTTGAACTACCATATCCCGCATTACTATTGCCTGGTGCTTCCCAGTTCAACTCAATCCCATCTGCATCCAGCTCAAGCAGCAACGTGACCGCGGCTTGTACGAATGCTTTTCTACGCACGATCGCGCTGGATGTTATGGTAAAGTCTCGTGCGTATCCATCAATGGACGCCACGACGCGAACTGTGCTAGATCGTTTTCGTACACTGGAAACCACACGGCTAAAGGCTATCTTGTCGTTGTCCTGTAGTTGGTAGAAACGAGAATTGTGAACCACACAAAACAAACAAATAAAACACTTTGCTATGCTTTAGCTTACACTGAACAGCATCTGCCGCCCGACCGTGCTTGGGAAGCTAAACGCTTTGAAGATCACATACGGACAAACTTCCAGCGGTATGTACTCCGGCGGATAACCGATCGGCCCAGCTTTAGCCGGGGAGTAGCTACAGACAATCTTCTTACCCTGTGCTGTAGACAGCTCCACGCACACAGTAAGCGTTAGAGCACTCCACAAGAAGATCTTCTTCCACATGTTTCTAATAGAAGCAAATGATAACGCTCTCTGCGAAAGGTGTGACATGTGCGACATCTATTTAGCAACTGTCGCCGGTGTGATGATATGCATGAAAGCCGGTGAAATACCTCAAAAAAATATTCCACATCAAAACCTGTTTCACCGTGGGCAAACTCCCGAGACCGGTTATTGTTTGCTCAAAAAGCGAAACCAAAACATGAATGAATAATGTGATAAAAATGATACCTCATCAATAGAACACGAGTCGCTGAAGATAATGCTGATCGTCAAGATTCAGGTTCAAGGTCGCCAAGGTGAAATTCCAATAAAGTTTTTTATTTGTTTTATTTGATAACTTTGTTTTAAACATTCAAGAATGTACTTCGTTCTAATACACTCACAGCACTACAAGCATTAATGTTTTCTCAGTTTCTTCCACATAATTACAATGTCAATTCAATCCATTCTTAACTTTATACATCTCACAGTGACTCTGATTTACCCTCGCAAACAAATTACAATATACATTTGCTCAAACACACACCCACCTGTACAGAACTTCGTTTGGAGATTGATTTGTTTATTTGGTTTCGCGTGTAGAACGATACGCAACCACCCTTCTCAGCGGTGTGTCGCAGTGAAACTGGTTTTGATGCTGTTGGACAGTTCGACGTAATCCAGAAGTGTTAAACACATAGGACTGTGACATCATACTGACAACATCAGAGACGACAGAGAGAGCTTATTCTACAGCGACGTGTACGCTGTATTACTCAAAGAGAGACTCGCAATGCACTTTAATCGATCACTCTGTTACTACACTTCATCTATCTAAAAGCTTCTCTCGAGCCAAAGCCGCACGCATCGGATCGAATTCATGCTCATTCATTCATGTAGGTTAGAGAACTTTTATGTCGTTCTGATACTGATCGTAATCAGAAGAAGAGATTTTTTTTCTCCTTGTGATTGTGACGCCATAGGAAATGTGTCGCTTGACGATCACTCACCCCACACCACAGAGTTTGTGTCTTTAATAGTGTTAACAAGGAGATTCAAAAAGGTTTTGAAATCAAGCTAATATAAGATTTCATAAGATAAGATACAAATTTGGATACATTTCACCAAAAAAAAAAACTCATAAGCTTAAGCAGGCAAACATTGTTAGAGTAAGCTTTACATATCAGATTCTGCCACACTACTCGTTCCACTCGATAGCAAACCCTATATCAGATGGTATCGAACGTACCCGACTTGATAAGTAAGCAATTAAAAGGTATGGTTGTCCACAACGTCCGTAGATATCGTCCGAGTGTACGTAATCGATGTAAATGCCACCGAACCGCTTCTGCTCCACCATATCCATCTTGAGTCGCAGCGAGTCCAAGTCTTCATAGCTAATCCGTTCCACTAGTCCGTTCTGCAGCGCTTTGGTCACGTATGGCATGGCACCATACTCATCCCAGGCATAGTTCCAATCATCTTCTCTTATCTTTTTACAGAGCTGTAAGATTTCAAAATATTCACATTTTTAATTACTCAAAACAATTAAAGAAATTAAAGTGAAATTTAAGTGATCCTCACCTCACGCTGCTCCAGATATGTACCTTCAGGGTTCAACAAATGCACTTTGTTGCCGACAAATGGCGCTAGACCCGGTGAGTAAACTCTCCCGATGCCATGCAAACCAATTCCAAGGAGCAGCTTCTTAGGAGCGCATCCCTCGTCAATCCAGCGCTGAGTGGTAGTGTTCTACAAAGAGTAGCATCATACACAAATCAGTGATCAAACACATTTTACAATTGATGATTATAATATTGACTTACGAAACCATTCGCTAGATCGATTATGTTTCCTAACAAAGGTAAACTAAATGGGAGTACAATTGGTGTCCCATACAACGGTGCATGCGCATTTTCCAGCGATTCAGCCGTGCTGGGATCTAGCGTAACATGATCGACCAGCTGACACACATCGAACATATTATACGCTACTTCCAACACCTTCGGATGCAGCGATCCTCGGAACCACAGCTCTAGATTACGGCTGATGCTTTTATTTACTGCCTTCACCGCTTGACGAAGATCTTGCAGAAGTTGCACCATTGTGATACGATCATTTCCACTGTTTCTAGATGCTTTCCAGTTCAACTCAATCCCATCTGCATCCAGCTCAAGTAGCATCGCTACAGCTGCTTGTACGAATGCTTGCCTACGTACGATCGCGTTCGACGTAATGGTAAAGTCTCGAGCGGATCCATCGATGGACGCTACGACGCGAGCTGTTTTCGAACGTTTTCGAACACTGGAAACTACACGGCTAAACGCTATCTTTTCGTTGTCCTGTGGTGGGGGAAAAACTCCATATAAGGAACACACAACAAACGGATAAAACACTCAGTAAAGGATGCTTACACTGAACAACAACTGTCGACCAACGACGCTTGGGAAACTAAACGCTTTGACGATCACATACGGACAAACTTGCAACGGAATGTTATCGGGCTGGTAGTTGATCGAATCAGCTTTAGACGGGGAGTAGCTACAGACAAACTTCTTACTCTGTGCACTGGACAGTTTCACTAACAATGGCAAAGCAAGAACAATATAAAAGTATCTGTACCTAATCATTCTTGAAACGAAGTCACTCTTGTTAACGCGTGTGATATGTTCGACAGACAGTTTAACACTGATTCAGATTATATTCATTCCGGCAAAATACGACAAACACATGCCAAGAATACCAGAAATCGACTTTGAATTGATAATTTGATAAAACGTGTTATGAAATATATTACCAGGAAGCAAACACGTTTCAGTGTGAATGAAAATCGATAGTGGTGTTGAAAACCTGATAATCATATTTTGCTTTGTCTTAATGGCCCACACAACCACACGAGCCTTGTGGCTTTTGGTCAAACTCACACCGACACATGAGTTCGTTAAACCTGATCGAGCTATTCATTTGGTTTCGCGCGTTTCTAAAATCGCAACTGTGGGTGTCTGAGGTACTGGAACAGGTTTTGTTGCAGAAATCGTTTGACGTCATTGTACCGTCTTCGCGAGCATAAAACTCAATCTGGCGGCGTTGGCCATTTCGGAACGGTCAAGAACTATAATGTTCAAAAGCTCCTCATATTCAGTCTTCAACCATTTCACATTTTTCCGTTTGACTCAAAAAGTTGGTACTTATCAGTTCCACTCGATGGCAAACCCAATTTCAGACGGAATGGAGCGAATCCGACTCGACAGATACGCCGTCAGGGAGTACGGTTGGCCACAGCTACCATAGATGTCGTCCGAGTGCACATAATCGATGTAAATGCCACCGAATCGCTTCTGCTCCACCATATCCATCTTGAGTCGCAACGAGTTCAAATCTTCGTAGCTGATGCGCTCTGCTTTTGCATCCGGTAGCGCTCTGGTCACGTATGGCATGGCACCATACTCATCCCATCCATAGGTCCATCCTGCTGCCCGTATCGTTTTGCAGAGCTACAATGATTACAGGCTTATGAATGAGCACTCCAAATGGAAAAGAATTGATAAGCATGAGTCTCACCTCACGTTGCTCTAGATGGGTACCAACATGGTCTAATAAATTGATTCTGCCGCGAACATACCGTACTAAACTGGGGGAGTAGACTCTGCTGATGCCGTGTAAACCGATTCCAAGCAGCAGCTTCTTTGCCGTGCATCCCTCGTCAATCCAGTACTGTGTCGTTGTGTTCTATATAGGATGCAGATTAGTACTTTGCTATTACACCATGACGAATGAACCGTTTACTTACATAGCCATTTCCTGTCTTTAACATACTTGGTCTATCATACAACGGAGCGTGTGAATTTTCCAGCGAATCGGTCGTGCTGGGATCCAGTGTGACATGATCGACCAGCTCACACAAATCGAACATGTTGTACGCTTCTTCCATCACGTTCGAGTGCAGCGATCCTCGGAACCATAGCTCTCGGTTACGATTTCTGCTTTTGCTCGCTGCCTTCACCGCCTGTTGAAGATCTTGCAGAAGTTGCACCATCGTGATGCGATCATTTGAACTACCACGTCCTGCATGAGTACTGCCTGGTTCCTTCCAGTTCAGCTCAATCCCATCTGCATCCAGTTCGAGCAGCAACGTGACCGCGGCTTGTGCGAATGCTTTTCTGCGCACGGTCGCGCTGGATGCTCTGGTATAGTCTCGAGCGGATCCATCAATGGATGCCACGACGCGAGCTGTATTGGAACGTTTTCTTACACTTGAAACCACACTGCTAAATGCTATCTTATCGTTATCCTGTAGTTGAGAAAAATATATATAAATAAGAAACACACAAAAAATGGATAGGCTACCCAACAAAGAAAACTTACATTGAACAGCATCTGCCGCCCAACGATGGTTGGGAAGCTGAACGCTTTGAAGATCACATACGGACAAATCTCCAACGGAATGTAATCAGGTTGGTAACCGATCTGGGTAGCTTTTGTTGGAGAGTAGCTGCATACAAACTTCTTACTCTGTGCACTGGACAGCTTCACTAACAATGGCAAAGAAAGAATAATGCAAACGAAAGCGTTTCTATTCATTCTTGTAGCTGAGTTCAACGAAGCCGCTTGTGTTAATGCGTGTGATGTGTTCGATGGTCAGTTAAACACTGATTCTGATGTAATGGTGTGAACACATTCATTCCAGTAAGACACCACAAACACATTCGACGAATATCAGAGACCAGAGTTGGTCATTTCATGATACAGATATATTATGAAAAACAATTCATCCCTAATGAAGATCGTTGATGGTTGAGATAATCCTGAAGAGCATCGTTTAGTTAGCGACCTACGGAGTCACGCTTGTGTTACAGGCGGGCCTTTTGCTCAAATACGCACCTGCAGAAGAGTTCGTTAAATTTGATGGATCGCGCGATGATCGGATCCAGGGGTCAGCAAAATTTTGAATCAAAGGGACGAATTGAATTTTTGTTAGTTTAAATAAATCGTAAAACTTCGTAGAGTGCTCAATTGTGACTTTGAGCCACATTTTAAAAAAACATCGCAATTGAAGTAGGGCCGTGCTGAAATGGTATAGTATCAAATATTCTGTTGAATTGTCAGAAATGTGTAAATATATTTCAGTTGTTTCAAAAACTATCGGGCTGCATTATTGGGTGGCTAAAGCACTTTTGCCAATCCCATGTTATCCATTAGTGTTATGTAATAAGTTTCTGTACTATTGAGGCTCAAAACTTATCCCCTACAATGTACGTTTGGATTAATTTATATCCCTATAAATTTATCTCGCATGTGCGATCAATTTAATTCGCAGGCCCAACAGATTTAGCTCACGAGCTGAACATTTGCCGGCCACTGATTTAAATACATCGCCAGAATCCGATGTGCTGGAACAGGTTTTGACGTGAAAACCGTTTGACGTCATAGTGGCGTCTTCACCAGCATGAAACTTAATCTGACGACAATTCTGAGTCAAAAATAACACCTAAAAATACCTCGTGTGGATAATATTATTCTTAAGACATCACGTGGTACGGTCCATTGCATAAAGCTTCCGAAGTTCATTCGGCTTCCCATGCGTGATCCGTCGACAGATGATGTCCAGTTTAAGCTCCATCGCTGGTTGTTTCATTAGATGATATCAATTTTAATGAACTGAATAACTTATATTTCTAAAACTCAAGGGCAACGTTCAAATACAGTCCGTGACATCAATGTTTTAAATCAATAGTATTCGAACAAGCCGCTGTCATAATGCTACATGACCCATCTTATCGAAAATATTTAATGCTTCATTAGCGCGAGGAATCTTCTGTACAAACCGCTACTCACTGCGATACACAACTATTTGCGCCCGAGTCAGCACGGTTTTTTACCAAAGAGGTTTTCCACAACTAATCTTGTCGAATTTGTTGGTTACTGTTACGACAACATTGACCGTGGCATCGAAGTTGATGCTGCATATATCGACTTTAAGGCCGCGGTCGAAAACATTTCGCAAGTATCGAACCTCATCGCTCTCGCACATTTACCAGTTCGTCCGGAGACCCTCAAACTCATAACTAAACAAATATAGATGTAAGTGTTTTCAACCTCACGATATTCCAGGTATCGGACATCAGCTGTGCCCAAACCAATTCTGTCACCCAGAAATGACCTCAAGCCCGGCGAGTAAGCTTTCCTGAGCCCATGCAAACTGTACAATATTTATCTATTTATTTTGCTTCTGCAAATTACCTTCAATAAAAGCAACGGAAGATTATGGACCTTCAAGCATCTGTAGAAAGTATTGAAATCTGCAAGGATCAAAACACCGGTAAAACAGCAACCATACATTGTGCTACTACTTGGACGATCCTGTTGAGGCAGCTTACGAAACTCTATATCTAACCACGACTTAAACCACTTATTGCTGTGTACAATAAAAAATGAAAAGAGGCACTTATACGACACGCTTCAGGCATGGTAGTGGCGAACGATTTTATGGTAGTGACACACCATCCGATGACAAGGTGTACCAAACTAGCGACGAGCGATTCAATCGTTACGGCGAGTGATTTAATGGTAGCAGCACGTGGTTCGAACGTAACTTAAATTGATTATTAGAATGTCGTATGTACGTATATGTCTAGATGTTTTTACCATTCTCCTTGATGTGTCCGTCCTTACCAATCCCATTTTATTAGCATTAGGTGGAGAAAATTTATTTAGAAATTTATGTCGCGCAACTTGTCTGTTTCAATTTGAAATGTGTCAGCCTCTATGTGGCTGACAAGGCCTGATCGAAAACAAATCCCGTCAGCTGTCAATGTGTTAAACAAAAAAAAAACACAATTTTAATTTCAGTAATGATTTTTAAATGACGATATACATTATCCAAATTTTATTGTGAATTACAACCCCTGTCCCTAGAATCATCCGATAGTAGCGCCACCTAGGTGTCATCATTTGAAACTAATTTCGAGTTCGTCGATGTTTTGTTCTAAGGAGTTGTGCTAAAACCATGCAAGGCTGTAATTTTTACTTCACATCGCATGAAAAAAGCAGATTCGGTTTCCTAATTAATTAAGTTTAATAAGCTTAATTAGGTTAAAGATGTTAAGTACCTGGGATAACGTTTATTTCACATTAACCATTTCAATCGTTGCCTACATTCTGCAAGATAGAGTACTGTTCTCAAAATATTCCACACATCAACCACACCGTTGGTACAATTTTAGAAAATATATTTTCCATCTTTTTTCAAATAATAATCCGCTTACAACATTCGACCAGGTAGGACCGTGCACCTTTTCGGTCGTTTGAGATTTTTTTTTTACAAAAACAAACCTTACCCTTTATCTCATCACGAAACTGGACAGTTAAAAATTCATTCGTTTTACCATGATAATAATTATCTACATCGAATAAACACAACCCAACGGAAGGGGACAGACTCCCATCCAGAAGCAACCTTCATCCTCCACTCACTCGCATGTCTGTGAGCGCAAGTTCGTAGTAGTTTTACCGCATAATCTACTTTATCTAGCAAAGTTTTCTCTTATCGAACAACACAGTGTATAGCTATAGAACACACAGCAAACTGAACGAGAATATGGTACAGAAACGATACTTTACAGGAGCTTATTATACACGTTGGTGATAATACAAAAAAAAAATGAACTCTCTGCCCTATATATACAATCTCCAGCCTTTTTCCGTCACGGACAAAACGTGTCCAAATGGTACACTTTTGCTATCTATCTACAGCAAAATTTGAACGCCTTGCCTCCACCCTGCATGTAATCTGCCTACAATCTACTCGATCTAACTGCGCCTTCCTCTACTAGGCGTAGGCGCCTCTTTCCGCTGGCAGCACGAGTGACATTCGATTTTGTCGTGTTGTGGTCGTTCTACACCGGTGTGTCTCCACACCCCGGTCGCAGTCCGGAGTTGGCAGTTTCTGTAGCAGTGCCGCTTGGGCGGCAGCGTCCATTTTACACCTTGTTGGCGTTCACATTGTTACCCATCTGATCGTTGCCGCCGCCGCCACCGCCGGGCCCATTGTTGGTTGAGTGGTTATCGCCCTCGGAGTCCTTCATCGAGCCGCCGTCCTCCGAGTCGTGGCCGACCAGTGCGCGGTACTTCTTCGAGATCGCTTCCCAGTCGGCAACGTTCTCGATTCGGGTCGTATTGACAGTGGTGAAACTGACTTGCGAGCCAAGAGGAGACAGATGCATAACGGAAAGCGCTGTCGAGTCTGGAAAGCCGCGTCGGTACGCATCGCCGTTAGTAGATGAATAAACGTGGAGAAGAAGAAACAACATGGAAACAGTGTAAGTCAGCGCAGCCGGGTGTGGTAGTGGGAGACGGTGGCCTGCTGTGATCGCTGGATCTTGAGGAGATCACAATCGATCACGCCACAATAGGGCCATTTGTGTATCGTTCGGTGCTGTCAACTTTGTCAAACTCAACTCAACTCCAACCATTACTCAAAGTCAACACTTCAAAGTCTACGGGATGTTGGAATGTAGTACGGGACTAGTTTAATTTCCAATTGCTACTGTCATTTCTAGTCAGAACCGAATGATCTTTTATAGGTAAGGTAGACTCTACACAAATTTACGAGGTCGAAACATAGTTTCTAATGGTTCACAACGGATCACTAAATGACAGTAAAATGCGTCAAGATACCGAAACACACGTTACACACTAGTACTTACTACAGCCACGGTACTGTCGTATAAAGGGTCCTTAAAATTCTATAAATTAAACTTCTATTAAAAGGAACAAAAGTTGTACGAAGCAGCAACCTTCATCACTGCTCGGTAAGCGGATCGAATGCTAACAAGCCACGATTTACACCGTTCGAGGGAAGCTAACATCCAGTGACAGCTTACTTCGAACGATGCTTTTGAAAGCTTTTCAATTAAACTTTTTTGTCTTCAACAGCAGTACGAAACGATGGAAAAACAATGAAGGGCTACAGTTACAATCGCTACACGATAAGAAAACCAGACAAGCGCATGCTGTCGCTACTGTGCACACCTTTAGGAGCCACCTGACCTTTCTTCACTTTCGACAACCATTTGGCGCCGGCTTTGGTGCGTGGACTCTGCTGCCCACGGTGTAGATTCATCATCTGCACCAGCGACGGTCGTTTCTTCTTCACTATACGTGCCTGTTGAGGATAGAGAAGTTAAGGGTTTGATGGCGTGATCGTTTGAGCGTGTGTGATTGGTTCTATTTTTTTTTTGTTTGTATTAAATTGTGTCTCGCGTTTTGCCGCAAGATGTTTGCAGTTGTGCTGCATTGTAAGGGTGATTGTGGGAAAAAGGTGATCAACACGAGATGGAAGACTGATCTTGCTTGAGAAGAGTTCGTAAATTGAACGCTGAAGCAATGATGAGCTTCCACTGTTGATCACTTTTTTGTTTTGTTGTTGTTCTTGGTAAATGCAAAGCATTATGGCGGTGATAGCGAGTTCAAAACTTGGTCGATTAAGAGTCATTTAGGGTGATTACTATTTGGTACATATTATTGCATCTTGATACCACAATTTTTAGAGCATTTCCAGCTGTTTATTTAGTGAATTTCGTGTGATGGGATTTGAATCCTATGACACCTTTACTGGATAGGTTTAATTGGAATCAAGTTGAAATTTCCAATGTGTTGTGTTGCTTTATTTTTATTGTCTTAAAATCCGATTGACTGTCAAGTATCTTCACGGTTACTGTTGCAACACTTTTAATACAGGGTTTTCCAGGAGTTCTCATAGCTGTGGGTCACTTTATTGACTCCTTCTTCCGGGAAATTAACTTAATGTAATGGTAATTGTACTCTATAGCATCCTTGTTGGACAAATCCAATAGGAATTTCTAATGCACCTGTCCTAAAAGGGTGCAATAGAGTCCAATTTTCATCATATGAAGTTCACTTCCTATACGATAGATTCAAGGAAGTGTCCCACAACTATGAGAACCCCTAGAAAACCCTGTAATTCATTATTAAATCTCTACTACTAAGTATTAATCTCTTTACAACATCCAATCCAACATCATTGAGAATGAAATATCATAAAGTGGAATGAATATATTCAAAGAGAAAGATACACAATTTGAATAAAATGTGAAAATAAAACATCACCAATTTTGATACTCTCTGTTCGACCACATTTTAAGAAAAACATCCTTGGGAAGTGAAATGAATTAAAAAAAATTAAAAAAAATGTTTTTTCTTTATCAATCCAATAAATATTCTTTTGGAAATTGAGTGTACATATGATAAAATGACGCAGAAGCAAAGTTATACTATGTTTTGTATGTGTTTTTGAATATTTTACAATAATTTACAAGCCTTTCTTTCTTGAAATTGAATTTGAAACCACTTCAAGAAATCATTTACAAGCTTCCCAAACTAAGCTCCCCTTGCTTTCGTACCTACCACCGATCTTAACTCTCGCTCAAACGACGATAAAAAATGATCGTGTAACTCAAATGATCTGGGAAATTACAATGAGCTGGTACCCTGGTACACGGTGGGGTCCACAGAGCCCTCGAACTGGCCGTACTTACCCGCACTTTCTCCACGATCCACACGAACCAGGTGGTGACGAGATTCATGGGCGACGGTGCCGTCGACGTTCGATGCATGTTGCGGATCAGTTTGGACAGACCGTACTTCCACTCAATGTCCGATTGTGCCTGCACACATGTGTGAGGTTGTTTTGACAAAAAGGATAAGAAAACAGTTTATATTAGTGTGGTTTATTGAGACAAAAGTGCTTTCAAAACAAAAGAGCTTGGTATTCTTTGGGTCAAACAGCACTTTCGTGCTGTGAACACACGCGGAGAAAACGTTGTACTAAAAACAACTGATAAAATGGGGAAGATTACAAATCATACAGATCACTTTAAACGGAAATTGGTAAATTAATAAGAGGATAAGTACTCATTGGGCGTTGTGGTAATCGTTCAAATAAATATGTATCTTTCTGTGTTTAGAACATATGTGTAGAAGATGGCTAAAGGTAGTGAAGGCTTAGCACACTGTCCCAACAGCAATGAAAGGAGCAAACACAACAACAAAAATATCGCGCAAAGCTTGATATCGGTCGTGTGACAACGGCGAAAACGGCAGAAATAGGAAATTAGCTTGCACACAAAATCAAAACAAACATTTTATTTGGTCAATATTCACGCACACCCTCCGGGGATACTACCGGCGAGTAGGAAGAGGTAGCAACGATCCGCTGCGCACTTCCGTCTCACCAGTGTGCCCCCTTTGCTTGACAGAGAGCCGCAGGTGGTTGGGATCATCGGTTTTTTTGCATCATCGTCAGGAGATGGCATCCCTTTCCATCCGAAGCCTCGCCAGCGCGAGAGCGTGTGCGCCCTTACCAGAATAAACTACAAACGGAAATGTTCAAAACCGGAAGTGATGGTGTTGGTGTAGTGGTGTAAACTAGGGGGAGAATGTGGAAAAAGGGATTCAGGAGTAACCAGTGGGTCAAAAAATCGATCAATAGGGTGTGCTTTAAGAAAACCAAAATACACAAACGAATACTAATCAAAGAAAGAGGGGAAACAGGACAAGGGAGGAAGGACCATAACTTTGAACATTTAATTGACAATGATACCTGAATTCTCTGATACGTATCAGACATCATAGCAATGAGCAGATTGATAAGTACAACAACTGATACCAACATGTAAATGCCAAATACAATTTTAAACAAGTACTCAGTCCAATAGGGTTGCGTTCGGGTCGTATTCGGTGTCATTTTATCAATTTGTGTTTGATCGGTGGTAGTTTGACCAAATACAGCGAAAAAGAGCAGCTCAAATGACAGTATGGGATTCATGCGCACTGTTGGTTCATATTTTTTTTAAAGTAAAGATGTCGTAAACAGTGTCATCGGTGTGTGTGTAGTGTTGTTGTTTGTGTTTAGATTGGGACGCCACAAATTGAAACGAATTTTTCCCACACACACACGGTACACGCCAATGCAAATGTGTCGTCGTGTAAGTGTTGTGTCAGTGTACGCGACATGCGACATGTTTCATCGTGTTAGAATAAATCGGGAGAGAGAGAGAGAGAGAGAGAGAAAAAGAGAGAGAGAGAAAGAGAAAGAGAAAAGAAAAAAGAGAAGAGAAAGAGACAGCACTTTAGCACGCGGTACGAACTAACCTGGATGCGTTGATAGGTATCCGACATCATAGCGATAAGAAGATTAATGAGCACTACTACGGAGACTAACATATAAATGCCAAATACTATCTTGAACAAATTCTCCGTCCACTCGGGACGGGACGAGCGCTGCGAGTTGATGTCGTCCGGTGACGTCTGGCCGAACACGGCAAAGAACAGCCGCTCGAACGCGATGATCGGCGTCATCGGGACTGGAACCGGGCGTGATTTGGAGAGGGGGGTGGGATGTGCAGGATAGAGAACAGATAGAGAGAGATAGAGCGTGCGTGAGAGTCGATGACGAAGCGGGCTGCATAGTGAAGGCGCTTCTCCCGGTTGGCCTGGTCCTGGTCCTGGTTTCCTATCGCAGTCCGGCTGTGTCCGTGCGTTGGGTCTCGCTACCTACTGATCGATTGTTTTTTTGGGGGAGCCCTAAGCTGCCACTGATCGACGCCGTAGTCACACGCTGTCTCCCCTGCTGTCTACACGGATGTCCGGTGAAAGTGATCCAATCTCGCGGAGGGGGATCGGTGGTGGTGTACAAATCAAGCAGGTGCGCCAGGTGAGAAGATGTGAAGGATGCGAACACACTCGTGGGCTAACATGGAAACGAGGTGCAGATACAAGGTGCTTCCAAAAGTGTGAGTCTAAGGTGCGTCTTTCTAAAGTTACTAACATGCAGATAAAATCCTGACAGGAAGCATTACTCATGCGACGTAAAGCAAGAAATACAATCAAAACATGAAAGTGATGTAGAAGAAGTAGATAAGAAAACGAAACATATTTTAAATGAAAGAAAACGTTAAAACAATACCATAGAATATAAGAATGAAGAAGAAGTTAAACAAAACGAAAGGAAAAAAAAACATCAGCAGAGCAAGCGAGCGATATGCACATTCCGAACGATGCGGCAGAGCGCCACTAGGACGAGCACAGAGCGCGAGCGCGAGCGAACGAACGAACGAACAAACGAACGAGCGAGCAGTTGGATTGGTTCGAGCAGTTAGGAACAGAGTCGATTTCGAGCATGCAGTCAGTGTATAACACAAGAATTTAATCCTTAACAGCACCCTCATTACGAACCGGTTAACCATAACATTCACAGGACACTTGCCAACATGCGTACGGAAAACATGGTGTGTGTGGTAGCTCGATATGAAAGAATAGAAAGTAATAGTTTGGTAAATAGGTAGCACACATAACGGCAGAAAGAAAACGGAGTGAACGAAATAGAAACAAGTAACACGGACACGAAACACAGTTAAACTCTTCATCATCAGCACAACAATAATAATCAAACACATTCGACAGACAGAGAACGCGTACGTGAACGAAACCGAAAGCGGGGATGCAAAAACCCACAGGCAATAGACTTTTTCATTATAAAAACACACTCTTTAACGGACAAAAAACTCTCAAGATAAATGAGAAAGCACAAACAGACACACTTATTTGCCGTAAAACAGCCAGGCACACTTGCAACAACTTGGGGGTAGCTGGTGAGAAGAAAATCAAACCTCAAATAACAGTTCGGACAAGACCAGATGA